>NC_034598.1:3804459-3850191 GCF_900095145.1 Mus pahari | reverse complement strand
TTGTCTCAGTTCCAAAATTTGTCTCTGTAACTCCTTCACTCCTTCCATGGATATATATATATATATATATATATATATATATATATATATATCTCCCATATAATGTTACTTGTATGTATGTCTTCAAGGCTGAACATTGGCACTGGACCACCAATCACTGGGCTCTTTTCTAGAGAAAAGCATCTCTCCTACTCCTAGGTTTCTTCAGTTGCCTGTAGTTCTTTGTGTGTTGTTGAGACACCTTGGAGTTTTCCCCAAACCAGTTTACCATGTCCATTGTTTTCATCCTTGTTCAGCTTACATTTGATAAGTGATGTCAGTGAGATGTTACAGGTATAGCATCTGATGTTGCTAGGAGACAAAATTTCACCAAAGGCTCCATGATCCTTTGGGTCTTATAACTTTTCTGCCCCTCTTCTGCAGTGTTCCCTGAGCCTTAGGTCTGAGAATGTTTTGAAAATGTATCCATTTGGGAGTAGGCTCCACACATCTGCATTTTGCTTGGTTATGGTTTTCTGTAGTGGTCTCTGTTGCAAATAGAAGTATCCCTGCTGAGGGAAAACTACTATTATCTCTGTGCATAAAAACAAATGCTCATACATTGTTTTTGGCAAGTATGTTGGTGTAATGCATTAGAGGTGGTAGAATCTCCTCCAGTAACTATGACTTCACCAGCATCAAGTTTCTACTACCAGATATAATTTCCCTCTAATTGAGCCAGTCTTCAGTATAGTTAGGGAATTGGTGGTTACCACCAAAGTATGAGTGCCACCACCTTTAGGGTAAGGACAACATATTTTAATGACCTTCCCCCCACCCCCTTATGTGTCTGAACCTGAGTTGCAAAAGTGATTGCTGAGAACTTATTACTTGGGATTCCTAAACATACCACAGTAATATATGCACACTGGCCATTGTGAACTAAAGGCCTTGCTAGATTAAGTGGCTGGGCTCTCAGCTGAGGTAGACTGGAGCACCCTCTCATGGATGCACCACTGTGTGGTGGTCCTGCTGCAGGTTTATTTGATAGATGCATTCTTTCTAAATGGCAACCCAGGAAAAGCAAGAGGAAGTAACATGGTTTGTTTATGAACTGCCCTCAGATACAGGGGCTATTCATATTTTGCTGGTTCTGAGCTATTAGGACCATACTCCATAGGAAAAGACACAGACCCATCTTACTGCAGAAAGTCAAAGAACCCAGGAACATGTGTCAAACGGTGATTCACTTGCCCTAATGAAGCAATTCCTCTACACTCGGCACATGCATTCTCACACAATGAAGGAACCTTCAGGAATAACATCATTCTTTAAAACTCCAGAGTGAAATGCAAGGTATTTTATTTAGAAATATACAAGATTAAGTTATTTTAGTTTAAAGCAAACACTTTGAGTTATCAAAGGTGCTACCTAAAGATATTTTGAATATTTTCACCTAAATGGCATAAAAATCAAATTTTGATTTGGAATTTAACATGTTCCACAGAGACTGAAAGATTTCTATGAATAATTCAACTAATGAACTTGGGTCTAAGCTGTTCTGCAGTCAAGATGCTGTCATCTCCCATTGTACAAATCTCCTGAAAAGATTGTCATTTGATGAACTGCACAATAATGAGCCTTTAAGCTGCTGAAGATGCAGCGTTATTTAAAGACATCTCCATCCTTTTTACAGTAGATAAAGTCATGTCATTTGATCAGGGGAGCTTAAGTGGAGGAACTAGCTAATCAAAGCTTTTCCTCCATGTAGGTAAGAAACCAAAGATATTATTAACAAGGTGGACACAAATGTTCTCTCACACCTGTGGGTTCCACATCAGCAGTTTCAGCAGTTTTACCCAACTGCAGACTAAATGTGCTTGGAAAAGAAGGAGGTCCCATGTATACTGAAGTTCTCTTGCGATTATTTCATAAACTACAGTATATAACAGCTATTTACATAAGACATTCTGTTAGTTATTACAGATAACCTAAGATGTTGCAAAGTGCACAATGTCAAAGTATAAGTTGAGGTTACCTGTAAAAACTATGTCATTTTCTTCAGGAGACCTGAACTTCAACCATAGGCCAACTTCTGGAACCTATCTCACCATATGCTAAGGAAGGATTGAATAAAATGTTTCACTGGAGCTACTAAATATTTTGGGTACTTCAGAACTTCATTTCTACCCAGAATGAGCCTCACACCATCCCTCTTGGCCCATTTATTCCTCATGTAGCTCAAATAATCCTATGCTGCAAACTTCTGTGTTTGCCCATCCTTCCTCTCTGAATTCTAAATCCAATAGAAGAAGAAATGGAATTTCTGTCTTCTTTACATCATAAAATATTAGATCCTATAAGACTCTCAATACACATTTGATTACACCATTGTTTGTCTTCATGAACACATTGTGTTTGGAGTCTTAGAAAATATATAAGCATGTGTTGCTCATTTAAAAGGATTGGGTGCTTCCATGCATTGCCATCAGAGTAAGCAAACCCAGAAGTTCTCTATATCAAAAAATTTAATAAAACTCCAAGCCCTAACCTCATAAAATCTAATCTAGTTGCTCAAACACTCTAATCATTGAGAGATTTTCATCTTGAAATAAATTTAGACCTTTAGACAAGCTATAGAATTGAACATTTTCTGCATATTATTCTTCCAGCTTCCACTAATGGTAACAGTTCACAAAACTACATTTATCACAACACAAATTAGCACTGGTACAGAAACAGGAAAAGCATATGGGTTAAATTTTGCATTTCTCCAATAATTCTAATTAATACTGAGGGTTGAAACACAGTCATAGGTGGTCAGTGAGCCTGACGTATGATTCTCCTATTTTGCCTACTAATACAGTGTCCCATCTAATACTACATACTTTGTAGTATGTGTTATTAATAATACTTAGTCCCATATTTCTATAAATCCCTCATGTCCAACTGAAGACACACTTTTCCCCTGCCAAAGATGAACTTGATCACATCTTGAAGTATCGCAACTCACAGTTGAGTCTAAGCTCAGTCATGTTACTGTTTACCTAGACTCCTTCACATCTACTAAAGTACATTTTATTTCATCATAAACTTGAGTCCTATAATCTCCTCGAACATACTGCATAACTTCCTTTTTTGTAGTTACTAGCTTAAACCTTGGCTTGTTTCTCTGTCAGAGCTTCAATGATACTAATATCCTTTTCATTTTTCCCAGAGATTTTGCATAATTGTTCCTTTTATCTTGTCTTTATTGAGCTGTAATAACAGATGGAACAATCCCTTGCTACTTGTGATGTAGGCAAAGACTAACACAGTGTTGGCACAACCTTGATTCTTGATAATAATGAAGAATCTTGGATAACCACTAAGCTACTGAAACAAAGTGTAAATCACTCCTTTATGTGGCTTGAACATGAAGTGCCCTCCATGAGCTTATGTGTTTGAACCTTTTGTCTCCAAATGACATCTTTGGTCTGAGAAGTTTTGTAGCATTTATAAGGTTTTGTAGATCACACACACCCACTTCTGGTTTTCTGGTCAGCCATAGTCTGAGAAGCAGTAATCATATTTCCATTGATGTAGACTGTATGCTCTGCCCCTGACATTGCCTTCCCCCATGGTCTCCCTACCCAACTTCCTTACCAAGACAAAATGAAATCATAAACGAAAATAAACCCTTCCTTCATTATGATGCTGCTTCTGTCAGTTCTTTTCTCACATTTAAAAAGAAAAGTAGCTCAGAAAATTGGTATTCAAGAAATGGGATTGTTAGCCAGGTGGGGGTGGCACACGCCTTTAATCCCAGTACTTGGGAGGCAGAGGCAGGCGGATTTCTGAGTTCGAGGCCAGCCCGGTCTACAAAGTGAGTTCTAGGACAGCCAGGGCTATACAGAGAAACCCTGTCTCGAAAAGCCAAAAACCAAAAACCAAAAACCAAAAAAGGGGGGGGGGGTTGTTGCTGGATGGTAGAGTGCATATGATCAATTATTCTTTAGTGAAATTGCAAGGATAAATCTGTGGAAGAAAATGACATCTTTCCTTCAAGTTATCTTGGGACAACTAGAAACCCATACGGAAAAAGAAAAAGGCGATCTCTTTCCCCTACAATTCAAAAGAGATCATCAGTCTAAACATAAGAGCTTCTATTTAAAAATGGGGGAAAGTTTAAAGACTTTGAGTTTTTCAAAAACAAAGCCACAAAAAGTAATGATGATAAATTATATTTCACCAAAATTTATTCTCATTAGGACTCTATTAAAATCTCACTAGCTACAGAGGGAGAGAAACTACTTACAAGGACTTATTAGATAAAAGATATCTATACAAAATTATAAAAGTTTTAAAGTAAAAGTTTTAAAAAAACTTTTACTGCTCAACAATAAATGATTCAATTAAGTTGAGTATTCTACAAATAACAAATAAACACATAGAAATTTGCTCAACATAATTAGTCATTAGATAAATACAAATTAAAACCACAATGGAATACTACTCTGTATTTATTGGAAATGGCAAATATGGGCCAGCAAGATGACTCCAGGACCTAAAAATGTGATTCTTCTACAAGCCTGACCACTGGCGTTTCCACCACTGAAATGCAGGTAAAAACTGTCTGCCATAGCATCTGACTGTAGTGAGGAAAGCATTCCTATGCTATCACAGTAGGCAGAGATAGAAGACTCTTTCCAAAAGCTCACAGGCCAGTTATCCTGTAGTACACAGGGTAGGGTCAAAGAGGAAGCGAGGCCCTACCTACCTCAAATGTCGGGGAAGGCAAAGACCAACCCTGCAGCACACATGTACTTCATACGCAGATAGGCAGATGGACATTCACACATGTAAATGAAAATATGTATTTTTCAAAGAAAAGACAAACATTAAAAAGATTCCCCTAAGGATAGCAAAATGGCTCCAGGATTTAGAGCACTTGATGAAAATTTGAGCATCAGATTTTAGGTGTCCTGTGTCCACTTACAAATCTAGGCCTTCAGGTGTGGCAGCACAAACCTTTCATCCCAGCCACTTGGAACAGAGAGAAAAGGAGATTTCAGTGTATTTGAGGCCAGCTTGGTCTATACAGTGAGTTCTAGGCCTTCCATGACTATAGTGTGAGACCCTATCTCAAAAAACAAAACAACAAAAAAACAGAAACAAAAGAAAAAACCAATACAACCCATCCTGACCTTATGTGTCTATCCCCCTGTGCTACTAGGGAAATGATGGATCATACAGCTTGGGCCTGTCTACCAGTCACCACAACACAGATAGATGCACTGGAGAATGTTGTGTGATGGCTAGATTTAATTGTCAATTTGAATCAATCTAGAATCACCTGGTAAGAAAACTGACTGTGGGATTTTCTAGATTAGGGTCACGTCTGTGACCTCAACTAGGTCACGTCTGTGGGGATTGCCTCAACTAGATTAACTCATCTGAGAAGCATTAGCCTAATGATGAGCAGCATGGTTCTCTGGGTTTGGGTTTTGAACTACATTAAAGAGGAGAACGTGAGATGAGCTTGGTTCACAAGCCTCGATGACTCTGTTCCTGATTCTGGATATGATGTGAGCTGCCCCCTCAAGCTGCTGTTACTGTGACCTCTCTACTTTAATGGACTGTAACCTGGAACTGAGAACTACGACAAACAGTTTTTGCCACTATAATACTTTTTTCAGGGTATTTTGTCAGAGGAACTGCAAAGAAAAGTAAAAGCTATAGAGAAATCTGATATCCCCCTCTGTTCTTTGCAAATATGCTCAGGCAAGCACCTACACACACAACTGAGCCTACCAACTGTTGCCAAGGGTAAAAGGAACTGAGATTCTTATTCAATGTTGATGAGAAGTTAAAAGGGTACAGCTACTTTACAAAATGCTTTATCAGATTCTTCAACATAGTTTCATATATGATCCACCCATTCCATTTCTATACAATTACCAAAGAAGAGTCAAAGCATCCTAAACAAAAATCTTCACATGAAAACTTACTATGCCTTTATTTGTTATAGACATGATTCTGGTGCCCACCAACAAATGCAATCCTACATTGCAGGTTTTTAATAAAACATGTATTCCTACAATATATGTTTTTTTAATAGAATACAACATTGATGAGAAATCATTTTTGAGAGGTTGGCACACATAATCTCATTCTATTTTAAGGATCTAAACTGTGTAGAATGGGAACTGTAGGAATTGTGTTTATAGGTCCAGAAAAAAAAACAGGCTGATCTACAGTAGCTGAAAGGCAAATAGATGTGAGCCAGGGAGTGTTGCTCAGTGGTAGAGTGCTTGTTAGCATGTGTGTGTCTCCAAGGTTCACCTCTAGCACTGCTCCCACTGGAAAGGAAAGAGAACAAAAACAGATGGCTGGCTGCCTAATCTGTCAGGCAAGCATGAAAAGACAAGACTAGGGAAGGGCATGAGCAGATACATAGATGTCTCCACTATTTTAATGTGATGATGTTTTCACAAGCATGTTTACCTTAGTTACTGTTTTGTTTATGTGAAAAGATACCACGACCAAGGCATCTTATAGAAGAAAGCGTTTATTGAGGTTTGCTTACAGTTTTGGAGAGTGAATCCACACCATCAGAGCTGTAGCAGGGAGCAGGGATGGCACTGGAGCAGTAGCTGGGAGCTTACAATCATTCACTAGTTAGAGTAGAAAGAACAAGACTAGGCCTGGCATGGGCTTTCAAACTCAAAGCCCACCCCCAAGGACACACCTTGTCCAATAAGGCCATACCTCCCAATCCTACCAAAACAGTTTCACCAACTAGGAACTGAGCCCATGAGGCCCCTCCCATTCAAAATGTCAAAATACACATGTGTCAAAACTTTTATAGCCCCATGTATTTTTAATTTCAGAAAAATAAAGCTAGAGCCAAACACCCCTTATGCATCCACATTTAAAAAAATAAACATTTGGTCTGGCCAGCCAGCTCAGTGGATAAAGGTACCTATTGCCAAACCACACAACCAGAGTTCAAATCCCAGGACCCACATGGTGAGATGATGCCTCTATGCTGCGGCATGCCTGTGCCTACACATAAATAACATACATGGAATAGAGAGAGTTAAGTAAACAAATAAAAAATAACTAGCTATTTGGATTTCTTTGCCCAGATATTTAGACTTTACCATAGTTTTATAGCCCAGATGCCAAGGTTTTTATAAAATATGTGATAAGACTTAGGAAACACTGCTCTGTTCAGCTCTCTACATTGTAACCACAACCAAAGGAAGAGAAAAAAATCACCCAAATCAATGCCCATAGAAGCCCACACAGAGTGCGGGGGACACAAGAAGGAAAAATAAATACTTTCCTCACTTTCAGAAGTCATCTAATATTGATGTCTAATTGTTAAGTATAAATTGTTAAGTATAATATAAATGATGCTTCAGTGGGAATGCTAACAACTAACAACATGTTACATGTAACATAGCCACAGCATGGAAAAAGCAAGTAACTGAGAACTTGAAGCTTGCTACAATGGCCTGCATAAAGGGAAGGATGGAAGGTTCAAGAAATCATTAAAATGCAGGCCCGGGAAGCGGTTCTCTGGACAACAGATGGGAAGCAAAGTCCACACCGTGGCTCTGGTTCATGTTCTCTGTCAATACATTGTCTTTATTTTCTATTTTGTATCCTCTCTGTCTCTCTGTCTCTCTGTCTCTGTCTCTCTGTCTCTCTCTCTCTGTCTGTCTCTCTGACTCTCTGTCTCTCTCTCTCTCTCTCTCTCTTTGCTATTATACAGAATTTAATGAGGTCTTATTTTTAATACTCTTGTTTTATTATTCTTTCCTTCAAAAAAAGAAAGAGGGGGAAAGTTGTTTGAAGTTCTTTCTTATCAGCTCTGTACATAGCTGTGTGGTTTTGTTTACGTTTGCTGGTTTATTAATTGTAAGGACTCCTTTTGATGTCCTTTTACTGTATGGATGTTTACATTCTTTTTACCAACTATCAATTCTTGAAGGATGTAAGAAACTCAGTTGACTCCGCTCGGCCCTCAGCTGTTTGCTCCCAGCCGCTCTCATCAGCAGAATTCCTCCAGGAATTAGAAAAGATCCAGAAATTGTTGCTTTCAGCCAACTGTCCCTTCCTAACAGGAACTCACATCTGCCTGAATTCCATGGAAATACTTTGCAGTTACTAATAAATCTATCAGACCCTGCTAAATGCTTCACTGTCAGGGTATTTTAAAAACGCATTCACCCAGGAGAGACACAGGAATGCTTCCAGATCCTGTTTGACCTTCAAGCCAATATGAAAGAATTAAATGAGAAAAAGACAAGACTTTTTTATGAAGAAAAATTTGCTTGCTTACTAGAGATGGCAAAAGGGCAGTTTTGTTTCCAAATGTTTTATATTGATAATGAGACTTTTCTATAAAAGATGCCAGCCTCTTTCTCCAAGGAATGATATCAAGAAGTTCAATTGAACATTGCTTAATACTGGAAATATTGCAAATTAAGAACTAGATCATAATGGCTTCTAAATGTTTGTAACATTAGGTAAGAAGTAGAATAAATAAAATCAAACTTTTATTCTGTCTGCTGTCACTAAGCTATTTCTATTCACTATTTTTAATATCCAAGAATGATCTAACAATTTGAGAGTCATAAGTACAAAAAATAACAATTTTGAATCATAAACAGATAATGACCAAAGATTTGATTTAAAAATTGGACCTCTGTGGCTAGAGTGAGAGCTCAGTGTATATAGGGCTTTCATGCAAAGTTCTGCAGCTCAAATCCCCAGGACTCGTGTGAATGCTAGGCAAGCGTGGTGGCCACCTATAAGCCCAGCATTCAGAAGGCAAAGACAGGGGATTTCTGAAGCAAGCTGTATATCTAGACTAGCTGGAGTCAGACTTAAAATTAAAGTGGAGAGGGATAGGGGAATCCCCCTATGTCAACTTCAGACCTCTAGACCTCCATACACATGCGCATACACACAAACAAAATGTGTACCCACACACAGGAAAGTGCACAAACTTGCACAGGCAATCACTACATACACACACAAAAACTTATACCTGTGCTTTATGTTGTCATGTTTATTAGAATAGGAGGTAGAACAACCTTGTGGTGCTTATACTAAGAATGGCCTCACTGACTCATCAATTTGAATGCTTTGTCTTCAGTTGGTGGAACTCTTTTGGGAAGGGAACTGTTTTGGCCTTGTTGATAGGGGTGGGCTTTGAGATTTCAACAGCCCATACCAAGCCCAGTCACTGCTCTCTCTCCCTCTCCCTCACATCTTCCCACTCCCCTCCCCTCTCCTCCATCCCCGTCTCTCTCCTGTCTGCAAAATGCAACCAAGCCCTCAATTAAATGGTTTTCATAAGAGTGGCCTTGATCATAGCATCTTTTCTCAGCAATAGCTTTAAGATATGACTTTAATCAACTAGACCACAGAAAATAAAACAGGTATAGTTTATGGAGAGAGTCTGCTGACCAGAGGAAATTGGAAAGATTTTTGTATGATCTGGAACACAAGTGTAATAGACACAAGAAGTGTGATAAAAAGACCATGATGGGACAGGAAAGAATTCACAGGAAGCATCCTGTGTGTCAATATTGAAAAGCAAGAGGATGTTTCAACTACAGAGTGTAGCAAACTCAACCAGCATACCAGACACACTCAAGACTAAAGTGTTAGATGAAGCCAGTGATTTACTATTTAAATAGAATTACTGAGAATAAAAGTGGCACAGTGAAAAAATGCATTAGAAACAGACATAAACCAACACTATCCTGGGGAAACCAAGATAATTACCCTCTGAAGAACAGGGGGTGAGATGGTGAAAAGAAGACAGAAGTAAGAAGACGAAGCTCTTGCAAAGCTCTTTAAATTTAATGTGGCCTATTATTGGAATCTACTACAAAGTATTTCATTTTTTATCAAATGAAATTGGTACCTGTTACATAAGCACAGGTGATGAGATTAGAGCAGACTAAAAGTAAGACGTCTAAGACCCGATACCTACATAGGAAAAGGTGGCAAAGCTGAATGAAGACACACATGAGACAGCATGGAGGATAGACTCCAAGTAGGTGGCTGGTCATCCAGGTAAACCCTGTTCAACACAGCAGGAGAGAGAAGAAAAGAACTCTGGGAAAATGTGGAAAAGGTAATGACGCTCAGAAAATATAGGTGTGAAAAATGTACAGGTATGGAGCACAAGGAGAGAGATTAGAAGAATCCAGAAACTCAAGGGAATTAGACATAACTGTGATGATGGCTAAAAGATTGCAGTGGTGGACTGTGTAGACAAGGTGGTTAGAGGTTAGAACTATGTTTAGGAATAAGAAGGAGAGACTTGACTTGGCAGCTGTCACCAGCATGCCTCAGTGACAATAAAAAAAGCTTAGTTATAAAAGTTCAAAGAGAACTAGTAAGAAGATATTAAAGTCAGAAGTATGAAAAACGAGAGATGGTGGGTCCATTGAGAAATACTAGCAATCTTTTGTACACAGTAAAAAAATCGATTGAAAATGTAATTGGAGAAGAGACATTTCATACAAGTTTGGAGACATAATCTTGAAAGCTCTTTTTGTTTCACATTATTTATTGCCTTTAATATGCAGAACTCATTTCTTTTCACCCATTTTGGAAGTTCTATTCTTGGTAACTTTAAGCTTTCCTTAGTTTGTTGATTAACAACCTCAAGTTCAATTTTCACTCAAAACTTCTATTAACTAAGCTTCAGTTCAACTAACCAAGCTAACTAAGATAATTTAAACTCTTACTCCCTTTTTAATAGGCACATTTTTTATTTTGACTTGGTTTGTGTTTTTAGAGTTGTACTGGTTAAATCTTAACAATATAGTCATCTGAATAAGACCTGTACAATGACAACGAAAACTGACACACTATTCCAGTTCCCACAGGGTCCCACCCCAGAGAGTTATAATTAACAGCAGCTTAAAAAAAAGTCAACAAGCCCTTGGTAGGTTATCCAAACTCAAATGCTCATTTCATTTATACATGTACACATATAAGCAATAAATGTATTTACATCACACATCATATGTGTGTGTGTGTATACAATTGAAGAAGAGGTCATGAAGTTAAGAGGAATTGGAGAGTTAGAACAGAGGGAGAGTATGGAATGGAAATGATGTGAATACGGCCTTTATATATGAAATTCTCAATAATAATAATAATAATAATAATAATAATAATAATAATAGTAATGTTATTGTTGAAATAGAAAAAGATGGGAGAAATGGGGGTGTCTCTTGGATAAGTTCTTCCAATATGCTATGAAACAGGTTCTTCAGTCACCTGTAAAGTTTGAATAGAAAAGAATTCCACTGTTCTTAAATTGCTTAGCAATGAATGTTAGTCATCTAGATTTACTTTCTAGTTCTAGATGTTTAAAAGGGAAGGGAACTGCAGATGCCCACCTGTATAGGACTATCCCATAGGTCACACGTAATATTTTATCAGCTGTCTTTTTGTATTTCAGTATAAATTGTTTAGTCTCCTGAGCCAACTTTTATATGAAAGAAACATGAGTGACAAAGACATACTGGCCTTCCTTGTTTTTTCCTGTTTATTTTTTCTGAGGAGTTAGTCTCCAAAGCTACTCAGCTTGTTCTTGTAGATTTTAAACAGCACCACTTCTTCACCACTTGAGTTTGATCTGTTGAACAAGCTTCATGGAAAATGTGATTGGTTCCCACACCTTGGAGTTGATTGGTACCTCAGAGTTAACTATCACATGGTCACATGCGGCAGCTCTGGGGAGGTGTTGCTCATGCTGACCTCCCCCAGTTCTAGTGCACATCACCCAGATGAAGTAAAGGAAGGACCTGGGGTCCTAAGAGTGGATCAAGCCTTCCATAAAACTATGTAACACTCAGTTACATAAACACCAAAGGGAAATACTGAACCCTGGAATGTAATGACTAGATGCTGAATCTTCTCTAATCCTCTGAGGACTGCAAGCTCCTACTTAGTGGTGGTGTCCTGGCATGCTTAGAATGATGACAGCAGCATCATCTGTGCTTAACATTGAAAGCCTAAGGAAGGAAGTAGCCCACTGTACGGTAATAGTAGCCATGTTGTGTAAAAGGTGTTAGCTGACGATCTTGCAAACTCGTACTTGCTGAATCTGTGAGCATTTAGTGACTATGAATTATTCTTGACTGATAAAACATACATAAAAACACTTAAAGAGGAAACATAAGTAAAACTTGCAAATACTTGGAGGACAACGTGGGTTGGGTGTACCCCTTGAGTTTTTTCTAAGAGATACCAGAGCCAGGTCTCTCTTCCCCTCCAGCAGTTATAACAATCTCACTGACAACTTGTCTTCTGTCTAACAAGGTGATGTGCATCTGGTCCAAAATCATATCAGATCCAGGCAACTCTTATACAATAAAAATAAATATTGCTATGTTCTGTTCAGTAATGGGGTCTTGGTGACACTGACTATGGACTCTGACCTTTTAAAGAAGTTATGAACTATAAGGCTAAAACCTAATGTATAGGTGAGACTACAATGTATCAACTGAAGCTCTTTGCTCTTGGGTGCAGTCCTCATTTGCCTGTAAAGTGGGTTTTATATGAAGTCAGTGATACATAAATTGGTCCAGGAGCTAAGAGCTTTGAAATCATGGACATGATATTAGAAATCTGGCACAAAACTTGGCATTGCAGTTTAAAATATAGTCATCTTCTCTTTGTTGACTTCTGAGTGTATACACATTTTAAAAACATCTTTTTGATGCAGAGAGAGGGAAAGATGCACTGTTAAAACTGGAAGGAAAACCAAACAGGAATGTCTACATTGTAATTCACATGTATGGTGCCTCCTTACATTTGCCATCTAACCTTTTGCTATATTTAAGAATCAAAGAACGTGTTGGTAGCATAGTTGGTAAGGTGCTAAATATGCAAGGATGAGGACCAGAGTTTGGTCCCTAGAACTCAAGTGAAAATATTAGACATATTAGCATGTGCTTATAAACCCAGTGTTGAACAGGCAGAGACAGGCAGATTCCTAAGGCTAGCTGGCCAGCCAACTTAACCTTAATCTATGAATCCCAAGTTCTAGTGAAAAACCCTGTCTCAAAAAAAAAAAAAACAAAAACAAAAACAAAAACAAAAAACAAAACAATACAAAGCATAGTAATGACTCCTGAAGAATAGCATTAGAAGCTGACCACTGAGATTTACACACATATACATGTATGCACACACACACACACACACACACACACACACACACACGCACACCCACACGCACACACACACAACCTCTAAAACAAATAAAAATGAGGATACAATGATTGCTTCAAGCCAATGAACACATAATCAGATCTTACTTGGGTAGCAAACAGTTCACACAGAGTTTTCAGGTTATCTATCAACTTAAACTTAATTTGATTATTGCTTACATCCCAAATTTAGTCAGTGATTAGTGAGACAGCACTTATCCAGGTCCCCAACCCCTGAGGCTTCTTAGGGTTTTATTAGAAGCTCCTAACACTTCAAGACGCTACACAGTCAGGAAACCTGTCAAAAACTAGCTTAAGCCTCCAGATTGCTAAATCTGTACACATGTTCCCCAAGGCTTGGCTTCTCTTTGAAGTTAGCAGACAAGAATGCTTGATTAGATTAGCCTAAGCTTCTCTCCCATCATCATCCCACATGGATTTCAAAGCCTTTTGTCAGATTTGTGCTGATGAGGTAGAGAAATGAAGAATACAGACAGAAGTGATCCAATTTGTAAAGATAATTCCTTTCCAGAGGCAGGTGCCCCTGCTATTAAAACATCACATTGCTGTAGCAGAATTATAATGCCATAACCCCCTCTGCTTGTTGAAGGACTCCTTCAGATACTCAGTCCCTTTTAACTAGGCAGGATCCTGACTCTTTAGAAATGTAATAGATAATTAGAGCTATTCTGGGGACTCTTCTCCTATTGAATAAGGATAAAAATGTAAAGACTCTATGAAGGTTCTAGAACAGTACCCTGAGTTCTGTTTGTCTAAACTTTTGGCTGTCTCTGCCAGACTTGACTGAAGGTCCACAACCTTTGTGCTATCTCAGATTCTGAGATCCTTTCCTGAAGAAGCTGAGTATTCTAGAAGCACCAAGGGTTGTGTGAGCAGTAGATTCCAGGGTCAAATTGAATGGAAAGGTCAAGTTGGAAGTCAGTTAAGAAAGATGGTTTTCACTCAAAATGGAGGTGATTTGCTCAAGCTTACCCATTTCTTCAATGGAAAAAGCAACCCTTATTTGTTTCTGACATACTTTTTCCTCGGTCTTTAGGGTGCACTGACCCTAAAGTTTTCTCCTAAATCACTGACTCTGCCTGTGCCCTGTGCAAGGTGACACTTTAGTTGTAGGTGAGTTCTCTAGCTTGTCATACCAATAAAACATAGCAAAGGTGATACGCTGTATATAGTTATGTGCCACGAAATTTTAAAGTCATTTATTCTCAGAGATTCTTTCTTAGCTTTAGCACACCAGTAGCCATATTTAGATAGACTAAATGACAAGTCACCGAGGGATGCCCACAACCAGGTGGATACTTAGCCTCTCAGTATGGCAAAGCATGAGGAACCAAATCCTGTCATCTCTCACTTGGGTTTAGAATCAGACCCTTTCCCAGTTATGCTTCTGATGAGTTCTAGTTAGCACTAACAGCAGCCCGTTATGATGTGCAAGGAGCCACATCAGCTAAACTGAACTTTAGAACTTTACCTTAAGCAACTGTGAGCTAATAAATGATACTCTTTTAAGCTGTTACCCAGCAACAGGTAGATGTTTATCTAGCTATAATCCTCAATTTAAACTATGCCCTTGAATCAAATACATCTCTTCTATTTCTTGCTCAAACTTTTGTTTAGCTCCCACACTATATACTTCCTCTTTTAAACCTCAAATTTTTTTCCAGTTTTCAACGTCAAACACAATTGTAACTTTTTTCTCTGAAATATAGTGCTAAGGCTGATAAACTGTATAGCATTATCCCTTTAGGGGTAATAATCTTATTTATCTTGTAATAGGGAAGCTTTCTGAGACAAACTAATAATCCAATATCTTAAAAGAGACAAAAACTCAAACTGTATTATTTAAAAATCAGTAGATGGAAAGCTCGCAGGTATAACTTGTATTATAAAATTATAAGTGATATATAATGTTTACCAAAAATATTTAATTGTGGTTAGAAATAAGTACCAACCACCACTCAAACCAAATATGTGTGTATGTGCACATGTGCCTGCTTGTGTATTTATGTGTGTTTGTTTGGGTGTATGTCTGTGAGTTTATGTTTGTGAATGTGTACACTTGTGATTTTGTTTGTTTGTTTTGTTTTGTTTTTCGAGACAGGGTTTCTCTGTATAGCCCTGGCTGTCCTGGAACTCACTTTGTAGCCCAGGCTGGCCTCGAACTCAGAAATCTGCCTGCCTCTGTGATTTTTATGTATGTGTGAGTGAGTGTGGGTGTGTGTGTGTGTGTGTGTGTGTGTGTATGCATATGTGCGTGTGCACGTGTACATGAGTGCTCTGGTGGTTCTGGGTGGTTTCAACTAGTAAGTAGATTGGGCTTTTAAGTTTAAGCTAAGGAAAATGGGATAAAGAGATAAACAGTGTCTGTCCAGGCCACTTGGAAGTAAATGTGGCAAGATTTGTGGCAAGTTGAAATGAGTTCCCTGGGGGTGGGGGTGGAGGGACTGGCAAAGTTTTGTGTCTGTGAGCTTCTGGGAAGCTTTAAAACCTGAACAGCAATTCAACAAAAGGGGAAAAAGTCTGTAAGACAGAGAATTTCAGGTAATTCCTGTTATGGTGTCATGCATGTCATGATGCACTTGGATATCCAAAAGAACCAGGGCAGTTGGCAGTTCTCAGTAGATGTATAGAGTCAACAGTAAAGATACAAGAGATCTTAGGAATGGCAGCTGTGCCTCCAAGAATAGGCTACGTACCTTTCTCCCTTGTGAGAAAGCATACGGGGGATGCAGATTGTTCGCCCTTTTAGCAGCTAGGGTGGCTGAGGTGCTGGTCCATACCACGTGAGACCTGAGAGCTGGCTCATGTCATGGGCCTGACAGATGAGAATACAAACTGTTATTCCTTGCCCTAGGAACAGACAGACGATGTAAGCCAGCCACCACTGAGCCTGTGATAAAGAGGGAAAAGCATGTCAGCCCAAGTATATTGCTGAAGGGTGAGAAGATAGTCTCACTCATAAAGAATGATTATATATTACAGAGAGCTATATAAAGGTCACCTTGGCCTCCTATCCATCTTGCTATACCTACTGTTGTTCTTCTCACAGAACAATTGGGAACAATGACAAGCATTTTTATTCCCAAGATCTATCAGGCCTTGTTACTTCTTTAAACTCCTCAGCCACTAAATTCTAAGACCAATTGGCACTTGCTTTGAATGGAAACTAATGAATCTGCAAAAATTCCTTCACATACTATGACAAAAGGCTCCATTAAAAAATAGTATTGCACAAGCCAGAAAAATTCTGCTGAAGGGACCCTGATATAGCGGCCTTTTGTGAGGCTATACCAGTACCTGACGAACACAGAAGTGGATGCTCACAGTCAGCTATTGGATGAATCACAGGGCCCCCAATGGAGGAGCTAGAGAAAGTACCCAAGGAGCTGAAGGGGTCTGCAACCCTATAGGTGGAACAACAATGTGAACTAACCAGTACCCCCAGAGCTTGTGTCTCTAGTTGGATATATAACAGAAGATGGTGTACTCAGCCATCATTGGGAAGAAAGAACTTTATATACCCCATACAGGGGAACGCCAGGGCCAAGAAGTGGGAGTGAGTGGGCAGGGGAGCAGGGCAGGGGGATGGTATAGGGGACATTCGGGATAGCCTTTGAAATGTAAATGAAGAAAATATCTAATAAAACAATTTAAAAAATAGTAACTCTTAGGTGTCTTACAGGTTTGGAAAAGCATCTAGAACAAGTTAAGTCAGCAGTTGAAATATTTGTATAATGGACCTCATTTTTTCAAATTGTTGGCCAAGAAGTTTCTACACACTATTGATACAAATCCACACACACAACATGCACTATGCACACACACAACACAACACACACAAATCCTTGCAACAGCCAGGAACTGGATGGTAGTTCGCTATTGCTATATAGATGCTGCACACTTTGGTTGTAGGACACGGAAAGATCAGGTTGGAACCAAGGTGGACACTTCCTCTCCTCTGGTTACCTTTCAGTTTTGAGTGGCACTATATAGACTGCTAGGTAACAACTTTTATTACTGATTTTGTTTGGCTATGGAGTGCATGTTATACTACAAAATATTGGACTCCAAGTGCTCTCTAGTGTGATACGAGTACAGTTATATAGGTACAATCAGCCACTTTCCTATCAGATGGAAAGCCTATTCTACAGAAGAGAATGTTTGGTAAGAGTGGCCAGAGGTTTTAGTGGGGAAGCTATTGCTATTGTTGTGTTACCTAAAGGGCTTGTCTCTCGATTTGCTCATAACCACTTGTATGTATTCTGGTAGATTACTGCTACTATTTCTCTTGGTCCAGGAAGCTCCGTTTTGCAGTTAGCTCTGTTACTCTGGAGACCTACAACTCATCAAGCTACTGAGAATAAGTGGCTTTTGCAGAATGGTCTGATGTGCAACCATGAAAGAAAATGTAATATATCGTATTATCCCTTCCAAAGCTCAGAGAACATCACAGAGATAGAGAGAATGGAAGAATAGGAGAGAGGATATTGTGTATCTGTTTCACACAGATTAAACCTTTACATCATGCAGTGAGGGAAGAGTTTTGTGAGGTTCACAAATTACAGGAAACTAGAAATCTTAAAAGGATTACACAACTTCCAAGACTCGCATGTCCCTACCAGTAGTTATATAAGCAATAAACAGTTGTTTGAAGAGAAGAGGCTGTGGTGTAGCTGCCTGCTAGTTGCATAAACACTCCAGAGATGCAGTTTTTCACTCACGATGTGTGGAATAATATGCATGGATGCAGCTGCTGTTGAGTCATCCATGATTCAGGTAAATAATGCCACATCCATGCTCCTGTGAGTAGCCGCAATAAACTCACCAGGTCAGCAAGCTAGACTTGAATTAAACAACTTCTTGGATTTGACACTATCTAGTTTATATGAAGTGAATAAAAACTGATTCTCTTAGAAATATCATGAAGAAAAGGCTGACCTGGGCTATACAGAGAGACTGCTGAAAGACCAGAAGAAAAATAAAGGAGGTGAGGAAGGAAGAAAGGAAGGAAGGAAGGAAGAGAGGGAGGGAGGAGGGAGGAAGGAAGGAAGGAAGGAAGGAAGGAAGGAAGGAAGGAAGGAAGGAAGGAAGGAAGGAAGGAAGGAAAAAAGGAAAAAAAGGAAAGGTCAACTATATTTTAATTAACTCATTCACAAATACAAAAGATTCTTCAATATTTAATTCTTTAAAAATTAAGCCTTATTAAATTACTCATACTAATGTATGCAGACACGACTTGCCACTTCAAGGTCAACTGGAATGAGGCTAGAGTTTCCACCCTCTGACTAGGCCTCTAAAACTCCATGGCTGGTATGTGAGTCTAGGAGAGGTAGTGTGACCCATTCAGTGACAGTCTTATTCACACAATACACTGCAGTCCTTCTCTGAGACACATAGACTGTCCTTTAAAAACATAGAAGAGTGGGAGCTTTGTCTGTGGACTATAAAAATAGACATTGTGGGTTCCAAAGAGCAGTTGAAACCATACAACCAAGTATGGACAGACTCCAAGTCCAGTATGAAAAGACTGGTACATACCCACTCATTCTCTTTTCTATGGGAAAATCAAAGGAGCATGACTCGGATGAGTGAGTGTTGAGCATTCATTCCCAGCTGAGAAAGGAGAGGGTTTGCCAACCTTATTAACTCAAGAGGAAGAAAAAACTATTACCTTATGTATGTGTGTTTGTGTGTATATGTATGTGTGGTGTGTGATGCATATGTGTGATATGTTTTATATATACATATGTGTGTATATATATTATATATATACATATATATTTACATATATATGTATTCATATTGTTTTTCTCCAAATAAATGTATCCTCTACTTGTTATGTGTATCAAAATGAGCCTTTACAATAAATTGATTACTGGGTAGAAGTTAAGTTTTAATTTTTTAATTTTTATTTTTTAAATAAAACAGTCAAGTAACACAAGGCTGACAGAGAACCCTTCTGCACTTGTCAGTCTGGCCGAGTGGGACCATCATAGACTGAGCAGGAGGTTTCACCATTGGAGACCCAGGCATCATGGGCATGTGGTCTTCCATGGGTGACCTCCTTCCTGGAGCAGTACCCACGGACATCATCCGAGGAGGAGGAGAGCCTATCAATGACAACACGGGAAGGCCTCCCATGTGGGGTACAAGCATCATACCAAAGCCAGGAGTGGGAGACGGGGGGGGGGATCCAAGATCATGGACCCTCTAAGAGGAGAAGCAGAGATTAGAGCTGAAGTACTTTTCCTTGTTGAGACTCAAGTGTTGTTTTGTCAACCAGGCTTTGGGCCTGCTCTTCCATCCATATCTGTGTTTTCTATCACTGCAGTGTGTCTTTCTCTCAGATGGCGAATCCAAGGTAAGATACACATCACCATAGTGACAATAAAACGTAGGCACGTTGTTTCAGAGGCAGTCAGTTACCACGTTGTTCCGTGCCACTGGGAAAATTGAAGTTAAATATTTAAAATCAAATGGGCCAATGCAACCTGTATTGCAAGGAAAACATTTAAAACAGCTATGAACTCGAAACTGTTGCATTGTAACCCAGTTTCCTTAGTTTCAAACTTTCTGTTGAAGTCATGTCCTCAACCACTCATTCTGGCCAGTAGGTAACTAGAGCAAGCCTGAACTATTGAGTAATTTAAACTCTTCTTCTTCTTCTTCTTCTTCTTCTTCTTCTTCTTCTTCTTCTTCTTCTTCTTCTTCTTCTTTTCTTTCCTCAGGAAGCTGAGATGATTTACCTATGGGAGTTCTTCCCTAAACATTTCACTCTGGATACACATTAGACTCCATTACTTTAACAGGCAAGGAATGAAGTGAAACTCCAACCTCTCCTGCATTCCATGAAGAAGAACTGAGGGAGCTGAGAAGGAAATAGGAAGCTTCCGAATGCACCAAAGCCATCTTTCCTGAGCATTGCCCTGGTGGTCAAAGGCTCAGCCTAGGGTTGTTTGTCTGCAGACAACCTTGGATAAGATCTCCGAGTATTCAACTTCCTCTTCCCAAGCTTTTTCTTAAGAACAATAAGAATCGAAGTCAATACTATTCAGGAGCAATGACCTAAAGGGGGGGGGGCAGTGAAGGAAGGATACCAGGGAGACCAGTGCAAGAGAATGCATACTTAGGAAAATACCATAATTTAATCCATCACTTTGTATGCTAACCTTAAAACCTTTTTGAAAATTATATCAATTAAATAAAAAGTTCAAGTTAAAAACGGTAACACTCACATACACAGAAAGAGAGAGAGAAAAAGACAGAGAGAGAGAGACAGAGACAGAGAGACAGAGAGACAGAGAGAGACAGAGAGAGACAGAGAGAGACAGAGACAGAGACAGAGACAGAGACAGAGAGACAGAGAGAAAGGACTTCAGGAGTATATAGCCCTCAATCCTCTCTTCAGGGTCTCCGGTTTAACCAGTGTCATCAAATCCACGTCATCCAACTCCATGCTCTAAAGGAAGTCAGGAAGCAAACACTCTTCTCACTGTCTGTTCTTGAATCCCTGTTTGTGCTTTCTGTGCTAATACTAATGATGTCCCCCTCCTCAGTATCAATGTCTGAACAGGAAAAGTCTAGGCCTTGGAACAAGAAGGACAGAAAAATCCTTCTGGGTTTTGTTTTGTTTTTTGTTTTTTGTTTTTTGTTTTTTGTTTTTTGTTTTTTGTTTTTTGTTTTTTGTTTTTTGTTTTTTGTTTTTTGTTCTGTTCTGTTTGAAAATTATATCAAAATTACAAACAAAATTTTGATATAATTATATCAAAATTATATGTTTTGTTTTGTTTTTTATTGACACGACAGCCTGTATAATTCCTAAATATATTAGAGAACACCCAGGAGTCTTACCTTTATTACCAGAAAGGCAAAGAAAATTCAAGTACAGTGAATAGGCTAGAGTTGTGTTTATGTCAACCAAAACACCAATGGGTTTTGAGATGTCATAATAAAATGACCAGTTTAGAGAATTTGAAGAGCCAAGCTCTGGAAAGAACATGATTTTTAGCATTAATAGAATAGAATAGAATTTGGGATGCACTAATTCTCTGGCTTCTGGAGATAAGCCCAAACACATGTGGGCTGTCCATCATTCCTCCCTAAATCTGACTATGCAGAGGCAAGTGTTTTCCAAAATTACTTTGGTATTTTTGTCTGACTTTAGCTGATATATGTTGAACTGATATGTTTATATACTACCCATTGATTTCCAAATATGGACATACTACATTAAGCCAGGCATAGAATGCTAATGGAGAAGCACTGGCTGCTCTTCCAGAAAACCTGGATTTAATTCCTAGCACACACATGATGGCTCATTACCATTGGTTACTCCCAGTCCCAGGAAATCCAACTCCCTTTCTGGCTTCCTCAGGCAATAGGCACACAGTGGAGCACAGACATACATGCAAGCAAACACCCAGACAGTATGTGTGTATCATTAAACCTTTGAGTTCCATCCCCATCTACTTCCCAATACAGTAGTTTCTGCTTATAGATCCTGATTTCCAATATTTTATTATTACTATAGAGCCAGCACTTATGAATGAGTTACTTTATAATAGGAATGTTTTCAATGCTATAAAGCTTTCAGTATTTCTTAAAGTTAATAAACATAGAAATTTTTGCTTTGCTTAGAATTCTAACTTTTCTTTGAAATTTCAATATAATATATACATGAAATAGTTTGTGCTGTGTGTGTGTGTCTGTGTGTGTGTGTCTGTGTGTGTGTGTGTGTGTGTGTGTGTGTGTGTGTGTGTGTGTGTGTGTTGCAGGGAGATTGAACCATGGTCCAACATATGAATGTCAGGCAATTGTTCTGAGCTATATATCTGGACCCACTGTACTGCTGACCACCTGGCCAAATACATCACATAGTTACCAGTTTTATATTTTTCTATATCCTCCTAGACTCTTATACACATGAGTGTTCACATGTTTATGCACACACACACACACACACACACACACACACACACACACCACACACACACATCTCACATACACACTCTGATCTAAATAGTTGTTCTTTTTTGCCCTGTGGTGCTGTTATGTAACTGTCACAGGGAGACCCCTGTGACTCTGCCACATTCCTGATGACCTGTTCTTCTGTGTCTTCACACCTTTCAAATCCCTTACTATGACGGAACACTTCTCTGAGTGGCTCTCCTTTCTATGACATGAATTTTTCATGCAAGTCTACTCTGACATCCTGTCTCTAGGTGCCTTGTATCCAGGAAGGCACATGCGATTGGTTCTCTACAACAGGGATCTGAAAAGACCTGTTGCTGGAAATAGCAAGACACACCTGTGATATCAGCACAGAGGAGGCTGAGGAGGGAGGACCAGGAGTTCAAGGCCAGGGCAGGTTGCATATTAAAACCCTGAAAAGAAGGAAAATGGGAGGGAGGAAAATCAGCAGCTATCACACACCAGAGAAGCAGGTGGATGGTCTCTTCTTTATGCCAGCTGGATTTCCACTCAGTCTACTTCAGAAGGCATGTATTGTACTTGCTTTCTCTCAGCCTGTGTCCTTTGTTGACTAAAAGTCTCAGAGCCCTCCTCAGCTCACCCTTGAATTGGGAAATTACATAAGTGAGGAATATAATCTTCAGATGCCTTCAGCCATTGAAATAAGTTTCCCATCACCTTAATGTGACTGATAATCCAAGTTAGAACACCACAGTTAGAAATCTTCAGAATAAAAGCATTGCCCTTTGCCTTTTGCTTCTAATTGCTATTAAAATTACCTTAATCCTCTTCATCTTTCCTATGATTGTATTTTATTTGCATTCTCATGTATTGTCTCTGGATATATCCTTTTAGTTTGAGCTATTCTTTGCAAGCAAAGCAACTTGCAGTGGTTTAATAAGGGCATGGTTGTGTGTGCCTTTGCTTTGGCTGGGTAGCAAGCCATTGCTGGCCTTACTCTCAGGTGCTCGCTGGTTATTTCACTGATTCTTTTTAAGGATATTCATACGTTTTTTTCTTACTGTTTCCTGGAACTCTAGATGGAGCCATTCTTGGCTAATCATGCCAATTCACCTGAGCCCATTAGATCCCTTTGTCTTTGATTTCACCTTCTTTCCACAAAGTTGTATTCCAAACCTTATATTACCTTTTTGGTCATATATTCAAAGTTGAAGTGTTATTTGCTAGTTTTCTTCTCTCTCAACCGTTGACACATGTAGTAACTTCTATTTTTAACTGGAAAAAGTATTGTACTTTATTTAAATTTTTTCTTATTGAATGTGATTGTATAAACTCATACCTGGTCAATTTCCTCTCAGTGAGCAGCTCTGTATGTTGCATGACTCTGTTTTCTGATCCGTCTCTCTGTTTATCTCATAAACATCACAGGAGGTAAGTATGAATGACTGTCATGTATAACTTATTCTGTCATTAAAATGTTTTTCTAAGGTTCTCAACCTTCATAATGCTGTGACCATTTAATATAGTTCATGTTGAACCCCAACCATAAAATTGTTTTCATTATCACTTCATAAGTGTAATTTTACGACTGTAATGATTCACAATGCAAATGTCTGGTTTTCCAATGGCCTTAGCCAATCACTGTATAAGGCTGAGAACCGCTGTTCTAAGCCATCAAACCCAAGTGTGTCCCAGACGGACTGAAGACTGAGAGAATGCTATGTCAAACCCAAGTGTGTCCCAGACGGACTGAAGACTGAGAGAATGCTNACTGAAGACTGAGAGAATGCTATGTCAAACCCAAGTGTGTCCCAGACGGACTGAAGACTGAGAGAATGCTATGTCAAACCCAAGTGTGTCCCAGATGGACTGAAGACTGTAAAGAATGCTGCGTCAAATCCAAGTGTGTCCCAGACGGACTGAAGACTGAGAGAATGCTGCATCAAACCCAAGTGTGTCCCAGATGGACTGAAGACTTGAGAGAATGCTATGTCAAACCCAAGTGTGTCTCAGAAGGACTGAAGACTGAGAGAATGCTGCTTTGCTGGCTTTTAGAAAGGATCTCAAAACTGCTGTACTGACAATAAACATGTTCTCTATGGTCATTCCATTGTAAAGATTTATCAAGGTGGAGAGAGGTAACATTCTGATCAATAAGAACCATTGAATCTTAGATATTGAGAAAAAATGGCATATAAATTGCATTTAAAATAAGAGGCAAAAATAAGTGGTGGGCTATTTTCTGGTCTGCTGTGTACTATTTGGATGCTATCAGAAAAAATTTCTGTTGCTTCTACCAAAAAGTAACTACTTTTGACTTAATTGATTTTGAGCATAATTTTTAAAATAATATTCCTCCTATTATAGGAACAGCACATGCTTACTATAGACATTTAGAAGTGGGTAATTACAGAAAACCCCAAAGGAAGCAACAAAATCATTAGCAACTACCCTACTCAGGGAAGCCGCTCCTTATCAGTTTGTTTTATAGCCTTCTGTCCAGGTGCCTGCTGTAGACTTTTGGGAACTTAGAAGGCTGTGAGAGCTGATTTCATTATTATCAACACATAGTGAATATCTTTCATGTCACCGAAACATTATTTAAGGTAAAGTATCCAAACATCCGGATGGATAGAATCTACTTAATCCCCTGCTGCTCACCTTAGCCGATTGCCAGCTCTGTCGTCATAACAGTGCTTCAGAGACATCCTAGCACGTAAGCCAGTTGATACCGCACAGCTATTTCCCTGAAGTGAAAGCTTAGGGCAGGCTGAGAAGGGCATGAGTAATTAATAGTTTCAAAACTTCCAGTCAGACCATCCCAGTTTTAGAGCACCAGTAGCAATGTGCTAAAGCTTATTTGTCTATGACTTCATTAAAGCAAATTATTGTTTAAGGCTTGTTTTACTTTAATGACTGATCCATGTGAGGCCGCGGCCACTATGTTCAGACATAAGGGAACTTTAATCTCTCATTCCTCAGAGTCTTGATGATCTTCTCCTTCTTGGCCTGAGGCGCTTCTCCCCCCCCCCATGCCCCCCACCTTCCTGCTTCCTTAATCTCAGACCTATGAGCCTCAGCCTGGTCTGCCGGGAGCTTCTTACAGGCCTTTTCTGCCTTCAGCGAGTGGCTGTGTTCCATGAGAAGATGCATGTTTTCGAATACACTTGACCTTCAGGTACAGGTTGTGATACCTACGGTGGTCCGTCTTCTTAGATTAGCAGGATTTGGACCCTCTCATCCGGGTTACCTTCTCCAGCATTGAAGCATTAGCAGTACCTTTCGCTTCCCTATGCCTGATTGCCTATGCTTCCATCCAACCAAAGTGTTTTCTGCTATCATGGCTGAGAATAGTCACTCACGAGCTCCAGGATGATCAGTGACTCTTTGATCCCCACTTCCATATCTGCTGTCGGTAAATGGCATTGTCGATGTCATTAGTCTCGTTGGCGTCCAATCAGATCTTTCTACCACAGAGGAGGAGATTATGAGCAAACCTCTTCTGAAGCCCGAGCTTCTGACGCCCGAAGCTGCTGGCTCAAGAACAGGAAAACTTCATGTGTAAGCAAGCTTTCTTGCCATGGTGTTGATGACTGCAGATTCATAATTAAGAACGAGAGACACTGAAGGCTTCCGTGCCAACCTCCTCCAGTCTCTCCCCAGAGAGACAGTTAAGATAGGAAGCCTTTGAAGAGAGTCCCTTAAAACTGTGATAAGGATGCTGAAGTGTAGCTCTTCATAAATGATGGTCTTTTGAGTGGATGAGGTCAGGGTTGTGAACAGGCTAAGATGGCCTGACTCAGTTATCTTTAAGACACTGGCCACTCGAACGTTGACCATGCTCCAAAGCCTATATGGGCAACACCAATTGGACTTGGCATATTTTATCTTCTTTTTGTGGGGGGAGGACACAGGGGTGGGAGGAATGAGACCTGGGAAGAATGAGAAGAGAATGTGAAATTCCCAAATAATCAATAAAATTATTTTGGGAAAAAAACATCTTATTTCATATGTACTTACTTACTGAGTTCACTTCTATTCAACCAATATTAAATGAGGAAGAGTTAAGTAATAAAGCAATACACAATTAGAGTTTCCAAAAAAGTATAAAATTTCTATGTAGACATGATAGTACACACTTATAATCCTAGGACTGTAGACTGAATTGGATAGCTCTATTTAAATGTAACATGTAAGTAATTGAGACAAATATTGAATGCTTTCAAAATGTCACATGGTTGCTGTCTTTTTCTCTATTATTTTAACATGAGATAATATATTTTTCATGGATAGAATAGAAATTTCTCATTTTCCATTTTCATTAACTGTTGTCAACTATTTAATTTCACAAACATCCCCATATCAGTAGATTAGAAGCACAGCAGAAGCTGATATGTGCATGGACAGGCAATACCAAATTGTCACGTTTAAAAAGTAACTGTCCACGGAAGCACAATTCTGGTGGCTTAGTGATGCCACTGTGTTCTGTACGAACTGAATTATTCCTAATGAGATTCGTGCAAGCCACAGCGTCTCACTGATGCCTTAGTGCCTGCCTGCTCCTCTAATTACCAGCAATGTTGAACATGTTTCCTTAAGTGTTTTGATTGGTGTTGTTTCTTCATTTCCAGCATATGCCTTTCATTTACATTGCAATGTGTGTAATTTAGAATTATAAATGCTATTTATGAATCGAGAGTATAAAAACTTGTCATAATTGATTTGAATAAAAATATTTAATTGAGCATCGTTAATGTCTGCATATGGTTTATGATGTGTGTGTGTGTGCATCTGTTTGTTTTAGACCTACAAATGCTTTCATTCTTATGTATGCAATCAAACAGCTCAATGTTTCCTTGAAATTATTTTGTATATTATTTTAAAAGATGATCTGATCTAATTTACCCTCATTTTCTTCCTTTTCCTTTTGTGAAGGATAGAGATAAGGCAGGCCTTGTTTACACGTAAGTAAATCAGTCTCCTTCTGCTATTCTGGTTGGCTTAAGTTAGGACTCTAACTATATCCTATTACATGATGTAACCAATTAGTTGAATTGCATTTTTTTTTCTTTTTTGAAGACCAGACTAGCCTGAATTTGCAGAGAATCTACCAGTTAACTCTGCCTTTCCAGTGTTTCTGTCAACACTTAGCTAAAAGCTCATATCCTCCTCTGTACCCAGCATTTTTTACCTTTTTCCATCTGAATTGACATATAGTCTTATTTCCATAGTATTTAGATATACTTAAAATGTATATCAGTGATTAACTCAGGAAATTTTGCATATTCAACACTGTTTTTTTCTAACCACCTTTGTGCTGTTAAGTCATGCTCCACTAAGAACATAAGACTGATAGGATTGCTCAGTGGAAAAAGCACTTGCTGAGCAAGCATGGGAGCCTGAGTTTAATTCAAGGAACCAACAATGGAAGCTATCCTCTGTCCTGCATATATGTGCATGTCACATACATGCCTACACACACACACACACACACACACGCACACACACACAACTAAAAAGTTAAAACGTAAAAAAAAAAAAAACAAAACAAAACACACATTTATAGGCTCAGAAAATCATGCAGGTTTCCTCATAAGTTCCTACATATTTTCAATCAACATCTTTGTGATAGTATTACTGAGAGTTTCTCCCAGACTTAAAGTGACCAGCTTTCCTTTTTCACCCAGGACTATGAACCTTAGATATCTGAGAGCAAAAATCAAGGAGACCCAGATAAACTAAAATGGCCACCCTATGTCTACCATACATCTGACACAATGCCAACATTTGGATTTGTCTCATTTTTGCATGTTCAAATTGCTTCTCTAGAAGTCTGTTCTAAGTGGACACATTTCTATTTTCATTTTGAACATGACATATAAAAAGAGAATCTGAAGCTCTGGGTAGTGTTTTCTGTCTTCAGAGAGATTTAACTTTGCCTGAACATTGAAGTAAGAGTGTTGGTTCTCAAACGGTTGAGATGGCTCAAAGCTGCCGGGCGGTGGTGGCGCACCCCTTTAATCCCAGCACTTGGGAGGCAGAGGCAGGCAGATTTCTGAGTTCGAGGCCAGCCTGGTCTACAAAGTGAGTTCCAGGACAGCCAGGCCTACACAGAGAAACCCTATCTCGAAAAAAAAAGAAAGAGAGAGAGAGAGAGAGAGAGAGAGAGAGAGAGAGAGAGAGAGAGAGAGAGAGAGCTCAAAGCTGGCATGATTTTCACTGAGTGAACTGGTCTCTCTCTAGGAAGGTGGGAGTGAGTCTTTGAGTAACAGCCCAGTAGAAAATGAGAGTATTTACCAAAGCAACTCTTCTGTAGGTTCTCTACTCTACTTTGAGCCATTAGCAAATCAAGACTGCCAAATGCTTCCTTTCCCCTGCTTCCTACAATGAGGACTTCTGACAACTCTCTAGCTTGGTCCCTGCCACCAGTGTTTCTAACTGATGGGTGCTTTAAAGCAGGAAAGCTTGCTAGTGTAAAGCCTGCCTGGAGTGCCTTTTCCTCTAAGAGCTGAACCCCTAAATCCGTACTCCTTGCTAGCTCTTCCATGTCTTCAGAGTAAGCTGTTGCAGCTATTGTTATTCAGGTCACTTGAGTTTTTCTCAGTGGACAAGGTTGGTTTTGGAGAAAGTCACCTAACATGGCCCTAAAGAGGAATTGTTCTTTTCTTTCACTAATTAATTTCTGCCTTTCTTTTTATTAGATCTTTTCATCTACTTTCCTTTGGTTTGTTTTATAGATATTTTGGGGGAACCTTTTTTAGTTGAATGTTTACGCTTGCATTCTTTCCACACATTTTCTTGATGGAAGCTGATTCTGAGATTATTAACTAATTTTCATGATTAATAACTAACAATACCATAAGACCTGATATAGCTCTACCCTAAAAAGTTATTCAATAAATAGTTGATGTTTGGCTGTCTGATGTCTAGTATCCACTTCCTACTTTTAAACAATATTCAGATTTGGTTCAAGTATCTGCTTCTCTCCTCCTCCAGCTAAACTGCTTTGACCGATTCTGGTTCTGCTCCCACGTCCAATTTTAGGATTCAAACTGGTTTTGAATCATATTATACATTCTGTTCCTTTCTATGCAGTAATTGGTTCAGGTCTACACATGATCTGATCAAATTGAGTCTGAGTGATCTCAAGAATCTTACTTGGAATCCTACGATAAAAATATTTTTTTTCCTCCACAGTAGAGAGAGTGCATCATGCTCTGATTTTTCCTCATCTTCATTTTGCAACCATGAGAGAAGCCTGCCAGGGACGAGCATGATACATGCCTGGAATGGCACAGAGCTGTGGGAGTCTGGGAGCAGTAGACCTGGAGCCCTGATTACACCACACTGGAAGCCATCCTCCAGCTGGCATTTCTCACTGCTGAGCCAATAGATTCCTTTTATTTTTAAGCCACCTTGAATCTAATTGATTTAACACTTTTCTCTCACTCAAAGCCAATTTTCTTCTAACTAATATACTTGGGTATTCTATACAAACATTTGTAAGGATGATTATGTTTCAAAATAGTAAAATTAAAACAAACAAAAAGAAAAAAAGCAAAATAAAAATTGGATTTATGTTAAGATTATATTCATTGACCAATTAAATCAAAACACAAGCCACTCATTTTAGACATCAAGAATCTTGTGCATTCCTAACACCTAGTGTTTGACATTTTTAAAAAGAAATACAGAAAAGTCCATGTTAAATAAGCCAATAGTTATGGTTACGTAGAACATTTTTGTCTAAAGCTATTGGCATGAACTTTCAAGTACTAGGAATTATCATTTTCTTGGTATGTCAGATATCTCAAGCCTGTGACTAAGAAGGCAGCTAAGCATCCATGTGGTCTCGTTCAAATGAAATGATTTGGTTCTAACATTACCAAAACTGGAAGGGTATATTATAAACAATATGTATAAACTCCAAATGCTTCTATCAATAAATGCTTGGCATGTGTTTCAATAGCGTATCAATTTACTTGAACAGCAGCAGCTTATAAAGAATGTATAACCAAGCTACAAGATGCCTCTAGCTTCACTATTTGTAAAATAAATGAATGACATTAAGATCACTTCTAACTCAAAAACTAACATGAGTTTAGAATTCTTAAGCTATTCTCTCTTCATTATGGTGATCAAAACTATTCGCATTTGCTGCCTATTTTCCTGGTAGTCTTTGTGTGTATTGGGTCTACTGGCTCTGTTTTGGTACTCAGAATGCAATAGCATAATAGGCAAAGATTTCCATGTCCAAAGTCCAACAGCACTTCAGCTAGCACTGAAGTACAACTGATTAAAGACAGCATGAATCAACTCTCCTCTTTATTAAAGGGAACACACACACACACACACACACACACACACACATCTTCAGAAAGGAGAGGGGATGGGAAGCTTTGTGGACAATATGAATCTAATAGGATAGTATACCAAAAAATGGCAATGAATGGGGCAGGGGTAGTTGAGAAAGGCAGGTGTGCTTATAGACTCTCCTTGGGGTCAAGCATCACCAATATTCTTATATTTTGCTGATGGAGAAGAATTTGAATCTCTGCCAAACTGGTAATAGGAAATTCTTGGCTCTCCATGTGTTCCCCACCCCAACATCTGCCACAGGAGGAGAAGTTGCAGGCAAGAGAAGGCTGAAGGGACTCGAATCCCACAGCCCTGGATGGTGGAGGAGTGACAGGAGTCCTCAGCACAGTACAGGTGGCAGCCAAGTGGTAACTTGCATGCCAGATGGGAGAGTGTTACATGCTGCCCTCTGGCAGACACAAAGGCCATTGGAGGGATCTTAGAAACCCTCTGCTTCTCAAATGGACATATGGTGCCAAGAGGAAGATGCAGAATTTTACCCTAAAAAAAAAAAAAAAAAGTGAACAAAACAGAGATATTTCTTATTTGGAAGGGAGCCACAGCAAATGAAATTACCAGTTTGGATTTTCTGATAAACTTAAAACTCTCATGGTAATCTGCAGACTGAGAAAACTAACAAAATCAGTCTTGTCAGTAAAGGACATTCTTCAAGGCATTTATGCCCAGCTTCCCTTTACAATCCAATTTCTTCTCTCCACATTAAAATATAACCTACCCTTGTTCTATCTGCTCATCCCAGAGCTAAACTTTCTTCATGTAACTGACTAGTGGAGAGAGCAATTCCACTCAACCAACATTCCCGTTGGCACGGTAATGGATTCCTTCAAATAGGAAATTGCTACTTTAAAAATCACAGGACGCTTTGAAATCAAGAGAGCCGAGATGTCATTGTGAATTAGCACGGCAGACAAACAGGATCTGGAATGAATTCCTTCCACATTATTTGGACTTGAAGGAGGAAGTAGGTCAGAAAATTATGACCCCTGCATATTTAGCCCAATATACATCCTCATTCCAGGGAGCTAATTGTGGGCTATTGAAAATGAAAGTTTAAAGAGAATAGCATGAAAAGACATTCTCATAGCTTCTCCTCTGAAGAGCCCATAAATAGCTTGGAAGTTGTCTCCAGGGGACCTTTGCAACAGCTTGTGGGCGGGTAGCTGTAATTAAGAGCAGCCAGATGAAATGTAATCTATTTAAACACCGCCACCATTGCTTTTTTTTTTTTTCTTAAAATTATGATTTTTCTCTAGTTTCTTGGCTCAGGAGATATATTTCATTGCCCCCTCATCTTTCTCAGATATCAAAGAAAAAGGGCAACCCTGTGAGACAGAAAGGAAAACATTTCCGTGAGTGCATAAAATCTTTCAAACTGGTAAAGCATGTAAAAGTGACTAACAGCATCTTACCCTCGATTTTTGTATTTATTACCTATGTATGGGAGGATGCGATATATGATCATTATAATAATAGGTTCATGTTTTTTCCCCTACTGAATGTAAAAATGTTCAATCATGAATCTGGAAAGGGTTGGGAGTAATAGGAGAAAGATCTGTGCTTCTTTAAGGAATTCAAAGACTGGAAGAAGAAACCTGAAAATTTATTTTAAAAATTTATGAAATTATGCAGAACAAAGTAATAATTTTCAAGAACAGTGAGTCAATATATACAAACACTATTTTATCCCACGGATTAACTGTTGCCAGGACTGAGATATTACCTTTTCTTCCTTTTCTGGAAAGAAATGGGTGCCCCTTTCCACCACATAAGATCTTTGCAGAGTGAAGGCTCATAATATCCTTAGCTAACTAGCACCCTAATTCCGTGTGTATACTTGGGTAGCAATATGGTTTGAAAATGATCCCATGGTAACCATTTAACTAAAAAATTTAGGTTCAGAATGTAATTAGACTTTTAAGCCTTTGGTGGCCTTCTGTAGAACATCTAATTCAAGGAGTTCAAGGAAAGTTGCAGTCTGATTCATTCTCGCACCAGACTGAGTCTTAAATGTCACACCCTAGGTGCTCATGCAGACACTAGGCTTCACTCTCATAAACTTGAGTGGCTCATGAAATACTATGGTAGATTGGCGTTTATAGTTATTTTATAAGCCCCATCACTACCAAATTAAGTCATTAACTCTACCTAAAAATGTAGGCCAATAGCATTTAAAAGATTAGTTTGTTTGTTTGAGACAAGTCTCCCTATGTAACCCTAGTTTGCCTATAGTTCACTACGTGAATCAGGCTGGCCTCAAACTCAAAATTCACAGAGATCTGCCTGCCTCCAAAATACTAGGATCTGAAGATATGTGCCACCAAGCCTGGCCAGCTCAAAAGGATCAATCTGCAGGCTATGGTGCCACATTCCTTTAATCTTAACTTTCTAGACTCCAAGACAGCCAGATCTCTATGAGTCCGAGGCCAGCCTGGATAACATACAGGTTCCAGGATAGCCAAGGCTTCATAGACTCGCCCACCCCACCTCCCAAATACAAGTTTTTAAAGAAGTATAAATTTCAAACTTGAGCCACCACAGAGCAGAGTTCACATTCTCTGAAATAATTCAGTGTAACTGTAAGCAAGTGTGCCCTAGCATTTGTACACTGTATAGACATAGCTTTCAGCTAGTTAGAAAACTGCCTTGATTGAATACTTAAACATTCTGGACTCATGTCTGCCACCTTTGCGGGACCCAAAAGCTTACCTGTTACTATCCTAAACTCAGAATTTATTGTTTCAGAGATTGTCTGGATGAGGACCAGAAGTGACAGCTACTGAGAACTTGCTGATTTCATTGTGATGGTTTACCTCTTAGATTCCAGATGCCACTTGCAAATACCTCTGTGGGCTTAGTTTTAGGTTTGTCAGTATTAACCTGTGTTCCTTGTAACTAATCAGGCTGAAAAATAGACTCCTCCTTCATAGTGGAATTGGGTTAGCCGCTGGGGTAATGAAAGAAATGGTTTCCACCCTGAAAATCCCAGTACACCTTCACAAAACAGAGATTTACTCTCATTTATTTCATTAGCCCGTAATTAACACATATAAGATCATGTCTTTTTTTTCTCCCATGTGGAACTTTATTGTATTTTGCTTGTTTGTTTTGTTGTTATTTTGTTTTTTTTTTTTTTTTTTTGGTTTGGTTTGGTTTTTTTAGTGCTGGAGAATCTGGAAGATTAGAGAGTTTATAAAGCTGTGGGATTATCTATTAAATACAACCCATTGGCTGCTAATGTTATTTTTTTTATGTTAATTCTTTTTAGCTATAGAATGCATTCTCCCAACACAATAATATTTTGTTAAAGCTGCCTTTTTGATCCCAGTAAATTTTAAATATCCACTGAACATATTTTGGAGAAATTATTATTTTTTTAGTAAAAACGAGACCACATGGTTCCAATTGGTATTTTGAATATAAAAACTTATTTTTTAAAATGCACTGAAAATACATTTTGCTTTTTAAATGCGCAAACATCTCAGCAGCTGTTATGTGTTTAATTAAATGAGTTGCACATGTGTTTATAATGCACAGCACTGTGGTCTGAGAAAAGCGTCCCTGGGGTGGATGGTCAGCCTTTTGCCTCACTGAACTCCCCTCCGGAGGTCATGGGAAAGCGGGTACAGGTTTGAGTTTCCTCTTTTCCAGTTCACATGTCCTCCACCAACTACTGGTGGGTAAACAAACCCATGTTCCAAAGGCGACACCGTGGCTGACCTGAATCATTCTGAAGTGCCAGACCTGTAGGCATAACCTCCATGCAGCCAGCCCAGCATGCAGGTCCAGTCTCTCCTCCCCCGTGCAGCAGAAACCTCACTGGGGATTGCTTCTTGCTCTCTGCTTCCCCCCCCCCCAGCCCCCAGAGTCCAGATCCCAGATCCCAACACCCACTAGGGTGCACACAGGCTGAGACACTGGTTCTTCCTCAGTGAGCTGAAGTTCTCCAGATGGCAGCAAGCGCCACCCCCCTCCCCATGCAAATTCCTGGCAGCAAGGAGCTGTCAAGTGGCTACTGCTGCTTTTTGTTATGGCCACTCCCCACCCCCTTCACACTCAGGCAGAAGAAAGACCATCTGTCGCCTTGGGGCAGAGAGGGACTTTGCAAGTGGCACTCTGTGCAGTTTAGCAGACCCACGACAGCCTTGGGCTCAGCCAGCCTTGGGCTCAGCCATGTCCTTTCTAAGCCAGGTCTAACCCGCCCTGCCCTGGCTGGATCCTCAACCCAGCTCCACAAAGGGAGGTGCAGTTTGCTAGTAGATTTCTTTTATGATATTTATGCAAGACAGATAGAAAAGCCGGTTATTTTCCTGTTTTAGTTCTGGGAAAGGAACTGACTTAACACAATACTCAATAACTAGTGAGAAATGGGAGAGGAGAGGAGATAAAAAGTGGACCTGGAAAAGTATAACTGGAAGTTCAAAGGACACCGAGGTTATGAGTGTGATTTCCATTTGCTTCTCCAGCTCGCTCGACCAAAAGCTACCCGATAAACTTTGATTTGTGTAAAGAGAGAATGAACCATTGTTCAAAAGATTCTAGGCATTAGAAAGTCCCCAAATACCTTGTCCATATTGGAAATCGGACCCTACTGCTACCATTGTGCTTGTTGTCTGATGTTTCTGGTCATATATATTAAATCACTGCTGTGCTGTGGTTTCTACATTCTTGGTGTTTTCTTAGTAAGGACAGGAGTTGTCCACTGACATCACTTCAAATCATACTGTTTCCCTTTTTCTGTGTAAGTCTCTTTTATTTAAACAAATAAATATAACTAAGTCTCCATAGACACAACTAAGCTCACAATGCATGTAATTTCTTCCTTTAAAACCTACCACCTATGTATTCTCTTAAGTGTATATCTTTTTTAAAAATCCTAGTATTCAATTGTGTTCTGTGTATAGCTTTTGATTTGTATGTGATAGTAAACTATAAATTGTATTCTCTCATTTTTTTCACTAACATGACACTTTAATCTCACACCAGATGCTACCTTCCTCTGAAGGAGCCTTTCCCTATGTGTCTTTCATTATGGTTCTAGGAGAGTGCATGACTTCTTGATGAGCCCACTCTGTTCTGTCCCTTCTCAGGGGCACCGGTTGCCTGCAGAATACCCACTTCCCCCTACTCAGGTATGAAATCCAGCAGGGTATGGGCACAGCATGGAGGTTTTTCTGTTTTTCAGTTAACCCCTTTCCCCTCTAGAACACCTCCAGAGTGCTGCTGTCAGTAATGAAGGGAACATTTCGACAGGCCATTAATTTGGAGATTTGGGTTAGTTGGTTGGTTGTGGTAGTGGTCTCAGGTTTTTGTTTGTTTGTTTGTTTTTGACATAGGGTTTCTTTGTGCAACAGCCCTGGCTATCCTGGAACTTGAGTTGTAGTCCAGGCTGGCCTTGAACTCACAAAGATCCACCTGTCTTTGCCTCTCAGAGTGCTGGAATTAAAGGTGTGGTCTACCAATGCCTAGCAACTTTCTTTTTCTCATTCCTCAATTCAGAATCCAGCATGTTAGAAGATATATTTGATTTTTATTGAGGGTCTCCTGGAAGACGATGGCTTGAATGAACCTAGGTCTCATGGTTTGCATCCTTCTATTGATGAAAACATATAGTTGTCTCTAACCCTGGGATAAAAAGCAGCACTGCAGTGTAAACTGTAATTGGTCTTTTACTACTTTGTGGGTTCTTCCTTTTCCTGCCCTTTATTTCACCCACCGCCATTTCATCCCCATCACTAGATAAGGGAGAAAGGAGGATAAAGGAGATCAAGAGATAAAGGTCCCTGAATCTAATTTCTTTCCTTCTTTGTTTCTTCATTGAATATGACTACTAAGATGCATGACCAACAATCACCCCCAACCCCATCTCAAGGCCTTAGCATTTATAGAATTTCAAACATCACACAACTGCAGAAACAATCTGTAGCTAGCAAAACCACACCTCTGGTAAAGTACATGGCAAATCATAGTCAGCTGCTCCAGTCCAAAGCAGCCCCACATCGCCAAACCTGGGATTAAAATAAAAACATATTCTTAAAATATTTTTTATGTTTTTAAAATAACCCAAATTCTCATGATAATAAACAGGTCTTCCAATGATGGGAAGCAGTTCTCTGGGTACATACCAGAAGTGGGACTCTTGGAGCCTAGCATTTTCCTGGAGTACATACAAGGTGGGGTAGTTGGATCACAGATTTTTCCCTAGGGTGCTTGCAAGGAGAGGAGGTAATAGATCATCACATTTCCCTTTGTGCATACCTGGACAAGGGTGGTTGGATCATAGTTTCCAAATATTCAATTTTACTAAATACTGCCAAATCACTACTCAAAGAGAAGTTACCATCCTGTATCCAGCATTTTTTGAGGATCTGATGTTCTATTTTGAATGACTGTTGGGAAACATCTGTTCATATTTGTATTCTTCATTTGTTTCTCACCCCCATGCATTTGTGAACTTCCATTTCTATATTCTGTTCATGTTTTATTGGGTTCACAGATTTCCTGACTCGTTTGCTTGATAGCAGCAGATCGATGCATTGGTCTACCACATACCCAGTGCAATTATCACCTGTCGGCTTTCACGTTACAAAGGCTTTCCATTCTACATCCACCTACTCTTTGCTTGTGGAGTTCTTTGTTAAGCAGAAAGATTATATTTGGATATTGAGGAGTACATTAACTTTTCTTCTTTTCATTTGTGTTTTAGGCACTGCTGGGGTCTCCGCAAATGAAGTCACAAAGCTAAATTCCTATATTTTCTTCCACAAAAGCTTTAGAGTTTCCCCTTTCAAAAGTAGGCCATTAGTCAATTGAAGAAGGGGTTTGTTTTCCTTTTCCTCTTTAAATGCGGTGTGTCATGCCAAATTATTTTCTTTCATGTGTAAGTTAATTTTTCTCTCTCTTATGTTATCTCAACAATTTGTATTTTTCCCTTTTTCTCCACTTTATCCTGTCTCATTGTCTACCTATCTATGTGTTTTCTGAACCAGTGGTTTTGTTTTTAGACAAAATTTTTACAATACTTTGTTCACTTGGTCTTGACTCTTTATTTTCTCTCTTCACAGTCCCTATAAACTATAGGACTAAGTTTTGAAGTTGACTGAAGCAGATAGAACTCAAAGATCAAGTTCTGAATGCTTAATGTATATTATGTGAAGTTTGTTGTTACTTTTAAGTCCTTTTATTGCACTAATAATATCTTTATCCTACTAGTTGTTATTTCTTTTACTTATCTTAATTTATGTGTTAGAAGCTATGACATCACTGTAAGAATCCTTACCTGTAGAGTGTCCTTACTTAGAAGATGTCCGTCCAGAGCACTCCATTAAGGAACAACTGGCACTTTCTTTAGGTTTTTATCTCATAGTTTTACCCTTTGTTGTGAATTAAAATAAATCAAATTAAACTGAAAAAGCATAAAACCTCATTTGCAAGTGGCCATTGCAATAAGATGGTGAGTAAACCTTAGAAAATATTATAGTATAATATGATTTCAAACAATTATCATCTTTACAGAAATAAATCCATCTTTTATTTTTAGATAAGGTCTCACACAACCCAAGATAGCCTCAAAGTCACTATGTCGCCAAGAAGAATCCTCAACTTTTTATTCTCCTGCCTCTACCTCCCAAGTACTGGATCTAGACATGTAATCCCATCACCCATTTCCATAGTATAAGGGACTGAAATCAGCATTTTATGAATTACTAAGCTATGTGCCCAGCCCCAGCCATCTTTTTGATGGTCTATCTGATCTGAAATGTATGTGTAAATTTCAAAATTCAAAAAGCAGCTCTTTCCTTCTGACGCTATGCTAGAAGACTTAATAATCCTAACCTCAGGCATTTCCTTTCCTTTTTCTTGTTTTAGTTTTTCAAGATAAGGTTAATCTGTGTGGCCCTGGCTGTCCTGAAACACATTCTGTAGGTGGCAGGCTGGCCTTGAACTCAGAGATCCACCTGCCACCTGCACAGGGATAGGTTTAAAGGCATGTGCCACCACACCAAGCATCTCAGGCATTTTCTAACAAAGCAATTTCTAATTCTCTACTCTAGCTTCAACATCAACCTTGACTATAATCTCAGTGCTCCTAAATGTAGTGATTTGAATGAGAATGCTTCCTGTATCTGCTTATATTTGACTGATGCCCAGCTGGAGAACTGTTTGGGCAGGATTAGACAACGTGGTCTTGTTGGGAAAGTGAGTAGGCTTTGAGGATTTAAAAGCCCATACCATTCCCAATTGGCTCTATCTCTATCCGTGTGTGTCTCTCTGTCTCTCTCTGTCTCTCTGTCTCTCTCTCTGTCTCTCTCTCTGTCTCTCTCTCTGTCTCTCTCTCTGTCTCTCTCTCTCTCTCCCCCACTCCTACCTATAAGTCAAATGTTAGCTCTCAGCTACTCCTCCAGGGCCATGCCTGCTTGCTTGCTGCCATGCTCCCTGCCATAATGGTCATGGACCCATCTTCTGAAACTATAAATTCCCAGTAAATTCTTTCTTTCATTATTTGCCTTGGTCATAGTGTCTCATCACAGTAGTAGAGAGGCAACTAAACTAAAACACTATATATGTGACTCTCATGGTTTAGATATACAATGTCCCCTATAGGCTCATGAGGGGTCCCTAGGTGGTGGCATTGTTCTGGGAGGCTGTGGTGCCTTTAGAAGGAACTAAGTGAAGGAAATTAATTCTTGGACATGGCCTTGAGAGATTCTAGCCTAGCCCATTCCTTGTCCCATTCTGCCTCCTGACCTGCTGAGGTGACAGCAAGCAGCAGATTTGTTCACCTCACTACCACAGTCACTTACTACCAAGCCTTACACATACAATGGACCACATCACCTCAGATGCAAGCAAAATCGATCCTTCATCAGCAGTCTTTGTTTCTTGTTAGATATTTAGTTATGGCAATGAGAAAGGAAACTAATCCAATCTCCTGTCCTGCAGCTCTTCTGGGAGACTGTACCATGTTTATCTTTATAGTCATTAATGTTTTGCCTATATGCATGCCTAGTAAGGGCCATACCCTCTGGATCTTGAGTTTCAAACAGATGAGCCACCATGTGGTTGCTAGGAAATGAACCTGGTACCTCTGGAGGAGCAGCCAGTGTTCTTAACTGCTGAGTCATCTCTCCAGACTATACAATTTTAAATCTCCTTTTCCTGATTTCCATTTTCATTCCTTATCTTTACTTTTGCAATTGGATAAAAGCACCATGCAAAATGAAGATGAAATGTTTTAATTTGTATATTCTCTTAGGTGAGAGTCTCTGTGTACACCAAATGTTTTTATTCAGTTCTTTGACATCTCATCTTCTTCCTTGTAGAGTTCCTTTTGTTGCCAAAATCTTTAAAAATTGTAAAATAAAACTTTAGTGTAAGACTAGAGATGTAGGACTGTGGTAGACTACCTCCCTCACATGTAAAAGGCTCTGGGTTCAAAACCTGATACTACAATTATTTGATTGGTTAAATTTTAAAAGTATAACATAAAAGAACAGATCATAAAGACATAATTTGATTTAAAAAATAATATCTCTAAGTAAACCAAATGACTATAGCAGTCATATACTTCTCTATATTCTGCTACACTGACTGAGGAGTGTGATTTGATTTTTCAATTTTAAGTTACATTTAACTTATCTTCAAAGAGAAACACAATTTTAAAAAAGGTAGATTTCCTTTTACTTTGCTTACAATTATTAGTATCAGACAGGAAATTTTCAAGAATCACAATGGCATGTCAATCCAGGAATGACTGTAGCATTTAGGGTTAATTTCTTCTAGGACCTAGGCTGTTTCCCATATTAAAGTACTCAGAAACTTGTCTTTTAATGTCTTGCATGATATTTTATCAACAAGAAAACAGACTACCTTGTCTTTATGAGGTTTATATTAGAAATTTTTAAATCATACCTAGCAAAATGTTATTCAGTTTCACTTAGTTTAGCTCAAAATAGTAAATTTGAACAATATAATTACATAGACTGAAATTTTCTAATTTTCCCCTACATTGACACCATATAGTGACAGATGGTTAAATAACTATCATTTGTTAAGAGATCTGTTCTTATGATTTTTTCGTTTATCCTTCTTCTTCTTCTTCTTCTTCTTCTTCTTCTTCTTCTTCTTCTTCTTCTTCTTCTTCTTCTTCTTCTTCTTCTTCTTCTTCTTCTTCTTCTTCTTCTTCTTCTTCTTTCTCTCTCTCTCTCTCTCTCTCTCTCTCTCTCTCTCTCTCTGTCTCTGACACAAGAATGAAATTCTTATTCTAGATGATTATAACATGGAAAAATTCATTTTGTGAGACTCAGATGAAACCAATTTCCAGAGACTGACTTAGGCATTAGCTGTAACTATCACACACCATATATCACAGCTATCACCTTATGTTCTAGCCAGTCAGATTACACAAGTCTTTGTCTTACTCAATTTTGTTGCTGGTCTAGATCTGACCAAAGATCTTATATCTTCAAAGAGAAGTTGGCAGCATATGGGCAGTGAACTCCTTATAAGGAAATTCCATAAGTGCTGAAAACATGCCCTGCTCTTTCAAACAAAAGTCATTGTTTTTAAAATTATTGGCAATGAAACTTCCATTAATAGCCTTGTACTAATACCCTTCTTAAGTGGAGACAGGACTTTTTGTTGTTCACGCTCACTAATTCTTTGTTCTCTATTGTGTAGACACTTCTGCCCTTCTTTTTCTTTTTAATAATGCTATCTATTTTATATTTTTTTATCTTTGAGTCTTCTATAATTCAGTTCTGTGTTTGTGTTTTTTTGTTATCAACTTACCCTGTGGTTCCAGAATCTTTCTGGAGTGATTTTGAGGTGGGAAGCACATTATCATAAAGGACATGGTTTTTGAAATAGGTAAATTATAATCCAAATTGTGTCACTTACCTCTGTGACAATGTTAGACCATTCACTTAATTCTTTGAAGCCACAAACACTATCACTTAAATATTTAAAGTTTATTAAAAATCAGCAAATATATGGAATGAGTCTGAGACACAAGTTTCCAAAACCAAAGTATAAACAAATCGAATGAAAGCATTATTCTGAAAGAGAATTTGAAGCATTAGAATAGCCTGCCTAATATACAAAACTAATTGGAAAATTTAGAAACGCATTTGTCCCACAAATATGCATTGCAACTGTCAAGTTCACAGTATGCTTGCAAGCAGTGCACATGTAGATCAGAGTTCAGTACTGACTGTGGGAAACAATTCGTGGGATGGGTCCCCAAGGCACCATAACTGCCAGGCACTCCACTAGGCATTTTGCACAAAATCCATAAAACATTACTTTGGGTAGATTCCTTGGCCTCTTTCTGCAAGGTCTGTGTTCCATTACAGCGTCACGCTGTGAAAAGGGCTGACTTTTACTCCTGGCAGAGGGGAGCTTTTTGGTATTTCATCAAATCTGGGATATCATTTCTTGTAAAACACATCGTTATTTTACATACCACTCAGAAAGATTCAAAGACTGCCAATTAAATTATGGCATTCTTTTCTATCTCTTAGAATTTTCTATTGGAAACATACTAGGTGAATCCATTCAGATTTATTTGGGGTTGTATATCATACATATACCTCTATTAAAAATAAAAGAAAAGTATAAACAAAATAAATAGGTGAAGGCATTTGAAGAACTTTTTCACATTTCCAGCTGAGGCATCCTAAATGGTGGATAAGAATCTTTGATGGGTGTGTTTCCCCACAGCAGCAGCATCTATGCCATTGGGAGTGCAGATGATACAGAATTTCCTATGAGAGCACCCCTGTGGATCACAGTATTTTTTTTTCTAAGCAAGTGACATAATTTTGCAAGGTTGTGTACATACAAATGAATAGGAACATCCATAGTGTGAATGACACCTAACCAAAACCCATTACAAAACACATAATTTGGGAGTTCAAAAACTGTGAAGACCGGCACACCTGGAAATCCAGGAAACACTGTGTCAGTGTGACCCAGGCAGAGTCTCTGATACTTCTTAAAAGCTGGAATGGTCATAGACTATATGCAATCATTTTCTTCTGATGTTTATTTCGTTCCATATTTGGGGAGTAGAAGGGTCTCTAATTTTATTCTTTAGGGATCTGTCTCTCATTCATCACTTGCTTAAATTCTACAAAACAAAAATATAATCAGTAGCCAAAAAGGGATCCTTCTCACATAAGAGGGTCTTGAAGTGGGAGAACCCCAGCAAATGCTAAATATCAACTCAATTAAGTGCCTGAGTTGAGGGATCCTGTGTGTCCTCTGTGAGGAATTACCTTGATTGTTAATTGATGTAGGAAGGACCATATCACTGTTCATGATACCCTGTCTAGGCAAGTTATCTTGAACTGTATAAGCTAGCTTAGTATCAGCCAGATAGCAAGCAGCATTCTTGGTTCCTGCTGTATTTCTTTGGCTATAAATGAGATCCTTGGTTGAAGATAATGCTATATGGAATAGCAAACAAGCCTACCTTTAAGTCCTACCTTGTGTTCCTGCCTTGGCTGTTCACAATGATGGACTGTGATGTAGGATTATAAAAGGAACTGTAAGCTGAAACAAACACTTTGTTCCCCTAAACTCATTTTAGTTTGAGTAATTTATCACAGAAACAGGAGTAAGAATAGGACAAACTGATTCTCTCAAAAAGGGCAAGGAAGATGGATTGAAGAAAAAGAATAAGATGAAGGAGAGGAAAAGGAGGAAGAAGGAGGAGAAGATGAAGGAGGAGGAATAAGAGGAGCAGGAAGAGGAGAAGACCAGCTCTAGGAGCCACTGAGATGGTTCTGTGGTTAGGGGATGTTGCTACCAAGCCTAAAGACCAGAGTTCCATACTTAGAACACACGTGGTGAAGTAAAAACTAACTCCACAAATTATCCTTTGATGTCTACAAGCATGAACCAACCACACATGTGTTTGCATGCATACAAACACACACAAAATATGTGGGTTTTCTTTAAATATTAAAATTTCCTATTATTAATCGATGGGCTGGGGTTCTTATCTCTGTCTGGGTAGAAATAATGAATAGGCAAAGGGTAGCTTCCTTGATGTTAGCCTTCCAAGCTTGAAATAAAAAGGGTCTATGGGCTGGACTACCAGACCAATTGATTAATATCACTGGGTTCTGAGAACCAGAGGCCCCAGACTCTGGAGAGCAAACACCTATAGCTGTAAGTACTCAGGTCACAGGCTTATTACTCTTGACTTGGTTATTAGTGGCCACATACTACCATTTGAGACCTGTGACTTGTAGCAAACAACAGATGATGTTGGCAGCTGCAGGCTATGGCCAGGAATGGGGCACCCAAGCTCTCTTCTATGTGGAGATATTCAGCCTCTAACACTGGCTGGAGTCACAACTCTTGAGCCTTGAGATCTACTTATGAGAAGACCATGACTATATCGTTCAACTCTTTAGCCTTCTGCTGCCTTCTCTATTTTTCCACCAACTTTCTCAGCTACTTCTGCCCTTCACTCTCTGTCTTGGTCTGGCAGAGAGTATTTTGGGCAAAATGTTATTTTCATATAAGGAGTTATCATTATATTCTTTTCATAGAAAAAATTCCAAATTAATCTTTTGAAAAGCTGACAAAAATGCTTATTTATCCATCGAATGCACATTCATTAAATTCCTGCTAGACATCACCATGGCCTTAGGTGGCTATGCAGGTCACTCAGATTGATATAGCCCCATCTGTAAAAGTGGTAAATATTTGGGCACAGATGGAAGGTCGGTATGGAATTTATTGATTTTAAGTGTCCACAACTGCTGCAGAAACTGACAACCTATCAAACATTTTCTTTGGTTTTTTTAGCAATCTACACTTCCCAAGCTTCTGTGCTTTGGAGTCATGTGACTGGTTTCCAGCTGATGGCAAGAGATGATTGATGGGTTCTACTTGGGAGACCAGAGTACAAAAGCACATGTCTTCTTTCTTTTTGCAAGCCTATGGCATTGACAACCTAAGCATCTCTAGCCGGCGTAACCTGAAAATACTTGCATTTCCTTCAACTTGAATAGCATTGGCACTCTGCCTTCTGGGCCGGAACTGGGAACAGACAGTCTTGTCGAAGTGAGAGAATTAAACTTCAGTTAAATCACTGTATTTCCACTGGTTAGACCAGTTTAATGGGTGCTAACAATACATTTACCACCATCAACCAAAAATAAATGATGCAGGGTTTTGACCTCAGAGGGACCATTTTGGAATCGTCCATAAAGATATTTGTTTTTAATTTATCAGTTGCAATTCAGAAAAACAGGGTGTTTCTTCATTTTTTTTTCATGTCAAATCTCTTAGCTTGTGTTTTGAAGAGAAATATAAGCTAGCAGTTGTTTCTTTCCATTATATTCTCCCCTACTCTATTTACATTTCTACTTTTATTTTCCCCTAGTCTTTAGCTTTTCCTTTTAATATTTTCTTTACCTGAGTTTTCATGAGTATACACATATATAAAGGGCCATGTGTATATGTCCAAGATCATTAATAGATCTACATTCCTACTGATTTGATTTTCTTGAGTTTTTTATCCTCACTAAATTTTTCATGGTTTATACTAGACATAACAGTGGGCTCCAAAAAAAAGTTTTACTAATTGAATTCTAACTAAAAGATTTGCTGTCACAAGGATTCTGTCACATGGCATTGTACAAAGGCTGAGAGGGGAACAAGGTGCCTGGTCTCTCTTCCCTTTTTCTCTCTCGTTGATGTATTTGCAGTGGTAGAGTGCTTCTTGTAACAAAGGACAAAAATGTGATGATAACCTTAAGTAGAATTCTCAACCAAAGTCTTTACAGAGGTCCCCCTATCAGTGGAGCACCAAGTGTCACAATGCTGTTAGCACTTGCCATTGACAGGAGCCTCAGCAAGAGCTTCCCGTGTCTAAGCAACTTGTATAAACTACAAAACAGCAGCACGGTGTCTGTGCAGCCAACTGCTGTTCCATTTAACAAACAAAGAATTGTGCGATGTTCATGGAATTCTCAAAGTCCAACAGCTAATAATCTGAGTCAGGATTCTGATGCTGACAGTTGGCTCCAGTCTAACTCTAGAGCCCTTTCTCAAAAGCTTTAAGTTAGAAAAGGTACTTTTCCCGTGTCCCACACTCCTGGGTTACAACCAAGGTTTTCTGAGTCATGATACTCTCTCTCCATAGATCCAACTACTGTTATCAATTTTT
>NC_034598.1:3803239-3804353 GCF_900095145.1 Mus pahari | reverse complement strand
AATTTTCATATAAGAAGTCAGTTCTCTCTCTTGCTAAGACACAGTCTCTCTTGTTTCTACTCCTCAAACTCTAAGCTAGCTGGCTCTCTGAGCTTACAGGAGACTGTCTTGTCTTCACTTCCCATCTTGCTTTAGAATGTTGAGATTACAGACTTGTACCATAATATCTGCCTTTCCACACAGAAGCCAGGAATCAAATGCAGGTCATCACTTGCATGGTAAATATTTTACTCACTGAACCATCTCTTTGGCTTCTCTATTGTTTTTCACAATATCTCAGGATGAAGCCCAGATTGACTGATTCTATGATCCCCCTGCCTCAGTCCCCCCTTCCCCTCCTTGTTAGAATTGTAGGTGTTCACCAGGATGCTGTGTTCAGCTGGTACCAAGTCTTGGGAGAAAAAAATACCATGTGTTCAATTAGAATCAGATACTAAGCCTGGCTTACTATGAGTACCAACCACTTTCTCTCGGTGTCTAAAACAAAATGTTGACACTAAGTTTATCATTTTGATGGTATAGCTATAATATTCATATAACTTCCAGGATATCTTAAAATACCTCATGTTGAATAGTCCACACTTTTAACATCCAAGTATTTGACTGTTTCCCATTTTCGTGCAGAAGTTTAACTACCATATAGATATGGTTATATGCTTTCTTAGGTTTCCATTTATCTGAGCACTTTATACAGACATTACAAATGGCATTGTTGTCGTTGTTGCTCCTGGTGTTATTGTTAGCTTGGAGTAGTATGCTAAAATTCTTGAAACAGAGATCAATATCTCAAAGCCCTCCCATGGAGAGCATTATTAGCAGGTGAGAGAGTTGTAATATCTTAGTTCCCTGGGAACTACATATAAAGGACTAATCATCTTTTGTTATAAAACAGCTTTTACTTTATGAAGATTATACCATGCCCTGTCCAACAGGTTATTGAAAGCAGCAAGAGAAGGATGTGGTGACATCGTGAGGTTGTTAGATTTTTGAAGCATATGAAAATCTATTTGAAACTGGTTAGGCTAGTCCATCCTCCCTCATGATACCCATATGTGTGTGTGTGTGTGTGTGTGTGTGTGTGTGTGTGTGTGTGTGTGTGTGTGTGTGTGTGTGT
>NC_034598.1:3780479-3803170 GCF_900095145.1 Mus pahari | reverse complement strand
TGTGTGTGTGTGTGTGTGTGTGTGTGTGCGTGTGTGTGTGTGTGTGTGTTTATATGTATACATGAAGTCAAGGAAGAATTGAAGCAATGATCTGGGTAAGTTTAAACTATGGTTCACTTTCACTGACAATAGTACAATAATTTTGGTTCCTTTTCAGTTAACTAAAATTATTTAAGCAGATGTGTAGTAGTAAATATTATCTAGGTTATTTTTACCCCACTTTAGAACATTGATTTCCCAAATAAAAGACATAAACCATTGTATTTATGACAAGCCTTAAAAGCACTAGAGCTGGATATATATATATATATATACTATCTATGCTATTTTTTTTTACTTCCTGTCAATAACCCCCAGATATCACTTGTCATGTTCCACCTCCACCACTCCTCTTCCAACAGGCCTGGCCCTCATGGCAGTGCTCATGATCCACCTATCCCAAAACCCCAGGAACCTTCAGCCCCACCTACCTCTCTTCTGCCCAGGCTAGGCTGTAGGGCATCTTTATTAACAGATCATGGATAAGTTGGTAATAAGGTTCATACAACAAAAGCTGGTATAAGTGATGATCTGTTATTCTTGGAGCAACCAGATATTGGGGTACAGAATTTTGCATTTGAATACAAGTGGCTCCAGACCAACATCCTGCATAGCTGCTTCGGGGTGTCTATTCATTTTCTATCTAAATCAATAATCTAACACAAAAGGGAAATCCATATATGGGCATTTGATTGGATAGTTTCATAGTTTACTCAGAGGGTGAATTCTGGGTGCCTGGAGAAGTCAATTCAATGGAGAGATCATTCTAAAACACCTAAAACCAGGTCCATTCAGTTTCTGGTAAAAGAGAACAGATGAGTTGAATCCTAATAATTACAATTTTCTGGTACTATCCAATATTACAAAGTTTGGCAAGAAAAATAATGTGTCTGCCATGCCAGGGCTAGTTATAGCATGGCAGCCACGAATATTTTAACTCAGCCTTTTTGAAAAAGCCTTCTATATGGCAGATAATATTATATCTGTTTAACAGATAAATGAAGCCAAGGCAAGAAGTTAAAAATAGTAAAAGAAAATTTTCAACATCATATCTTTAATACTTGAAGCAATGGAAAAATTCTTTGAAAGCAAATCCAGTATTCTGTCAACTTTAGAGATGTGTAAAATATTTCTAATCTAAATATTTCTAATCAATGAGCTGAAATCCAAACCCTTTGGTGGAATTTTAGTGTCTAATATCTTAGAAATATTCCCAGGAATATAATTTCATAATATTAAATTTTATGATATTGTATCCCTCAATATTTTGAAAACAAATTAGAAATTTTAATTATTTCAGAAAGTCAATGAGTCTAACTCAACAAGTCTAAACAAATGAAAAACAAAGGCTAATAAAGTCATATTTGAGAATCAACTTTCCCCAATTTGTTATTTCTGTTAGTTACTAAATCAAAGAAGTAAGAGTGTCATGCAAGTATAATATAATGTTATCCATAAACCAAGTGTTATGGTTGTTTTTAAAATCAACTTCCTACTAATAGGAATCACCAAAATAGGGATCGTCAACTGAACAACTGTCTGGTTGTCTTGACTGATTGTGGAAAGACCCATTCCTAGTGTGGGCAGTACCTTCTGGTAGCAGCCCAGTGAAAAAGAAGGAAGTTAGTTCATCTCTCACCTTTGCCAGCTTGGCCTTCCCTCTGAGTTGATTTACACAGTTGCTGCCACTACGGAGTCCTTCATAATACCATGACTAGCATTTCCCAGTATTCCTTATGGACTGGGGACCAGAGGCCTGCTAGGAAACCTTCAGGCTCCCTACATCAGACTGGGACTTTTGAGGCAGCCCACATTGTTGGCTGAGTAGTTGTCTCACAGATGCATATTACGGATTGACTGATGAGGCATTCAGCCTTAAGGACTGAGTATCCAGTTCTCAGATTCTCAGATATAATTTAGCTGTTGGTATAGTAATTTCTGAAGTGTGTGCATGTGCACTTGTGTGTGCATGTGTGTGTTCATACCCTTGGTTCTGTTCCTCTAGAGAACCCTGATTAAAACACCAAGCCTAGCTCCTGGGGTTTGAAGCAGAAAGATCATAAGTCTGAGGTACCTAGAAAAACTATCTTGCAAATGCCACAAACAAAAAAACAAATAACCCAAGAACAAAACAAAACAAAACAAAAAACAGAAAAAGAAAAAATTGATCATGTAATAGAATGAGTATAATTTTCTAATTTATTCCTTGGATCAAAAAATTAATAAAAACATGTATATATATATCATATAAATATATATGATCCTAATTTTGGAGTTTAGAGTAGGTTTCTATTATCTACTGTTTTGGTTTCTAGGGTTTTAGTTAACTGTGGTCAGCAACTGTACTGATATTTTTAAATGCAAAATTATAAAAATAAACACTTCTAAAACTTTGCATTACATGTCATACTGACCAGCATGATGAAATATTTTGTCACTCATACAGATATTTTATTACTCCACAGCACTACTAAGAAGAATGAGTATTGTTCAAAAAATATTTTGCAGGAGACTGCATTCATTTTTTAAATCATTTTAAAAATTACTTTATGCTACATGTGCTTTGCCTACATATATGTCTATGTATCACATATGTCTGGTACCAGCAGAAACCAGAAGAAGGCATCAGATCCTCTGAAGCAGGCAGTTCTCATATTGCCTGTATGTGCTGAGTCAAAACCACATCCTTTAAAAGCTTTCTGTGTTGCTAACCACTGAACCATCTCTCCAGTCCCCCACTTTCACTTTTTGCTACAGTGTGTTGTTATAATGCCACTATTTTATTATTGTTGCTGTTAAGTTCTTACCTAATTTGTCAATTTTTATCTTAGGTATATGTGTATGACATATGCAAAAGCATTCCATTCATTCGATGCCAGGCTGCTTTGAGATACTGTGGGTTGGCAACACGTGCTATAGGTTTCTGGGCTATGATTTACTTGTTTTTAGGATTCATGTAATAGAATATGTATAATTTCTAATTTATTTCTTGGATTAGAAAATTAACAAAGACCTGATCCTAACTTTAGAGCTTACAGTAGGTGTCCTATTATTTATTGTTTCGGTTAAGTACTAGGAACTTAGTTTCTTTTCTTTGGTTGTGGAGCTAACCATCTGTTGACAAGTTCAACAACAGATGAAGACACACTTTTCTTAGTAGACATCCGCCTCGTCTTCTTGTCGTCATTGACTCTCATACCATTTGGACTGATGCATTAATAATAAAGGAGACTTGTGCACACTGTCTCCTTGCAGAATATATGCCCAGATCCTTTCTGTTTCTTACAAAGATCTGTTATTCAAATAGCGCTTATACTCACGGGTGATCAGTTGCAAATATGTACAGTTCCTCTAATGCATATCTATGATCAGTTTTATTCTGGATGTAGCCAGACCACCCGAGAAGACCTCTTTGTACAGTCATGTTGCTTCTCTTCCTGAGCTGCACTTTTAGCTTGTTTTGACTATGAAAAATTGACAATTCTCTCAAGTCAGTTCAAGTCTGGAAGAACAGAGTGACAGTGGGACAGGGCTCCAGAGAATAGTTCCTCCACTGCCAGCTCCTGTGGTCCATACTCCTCTACTCCTGCCTAGCATCAGGATCATATCCCCACCTCCCTAACTCCCTCAACCCCACACCTCCTCATCCTTCCACCTCTGCTTGCTGCTGTTGTTTCAGTGATTGGTTTGGGGTTTAATTTTTGAGACAGAATCATACCATATAGCCTAGGCTAGCCTCAAAATTTATGATTGTCTGCTTTGGCTTCCCAGGGACTCAAGTGTACAAGCAGGCACTGCATATGACTGAGAAATCATTCCATGCTTCACACTATGTGTTCTTTTGTTCCTATTTATTCTCTGGGCTCCTTTTGACGATTACAAAGTGACTTTCTCTCTGTATCCTTCAGGTTCTGCTCACATTTCCAAAAATTTGCCTCCTTTTGTATACCTCTTGTATTTGAACATCCTAAAAAGCACATCTGATTGTGTCCCCTAGACTTTAGGCATCCTTTCCCAGGCAAGTTTTTAAAGTCAGATGGTGTTGCTGGCCACTAGTTAGTCTGTAAACAGTGGTTACTCCTTTTGTTGTTGTTGTTGTTGTTGTTGTTGTTGTTGTTATTGTTGTTGCTTCCAATAATCAGAGAATATTTTATTATTTAAGAGTGCTGAGTTGATCCTTTTTTTAAACTTATTTTATTAGATATTTTCTTCATTTACATTTCAAATGCTATCCCAAATGTCCCCTATACCTTCCCCCCACCCTGCTCCCCTGCCCACCCTCTCCCACTTCTTGGCCCTGGCGTTCCCCTGTATGGGGCATATAAAGCTTGCAAGACCAAGGGGCATCTCTTCCCAACAATGGCTGACTAGGCCATCTTCTGCTATATGTGCAGCTAGAGACACGAGCTCTGGGGATACTGAATAGTTCATATTGTTGTTTCACTATAGGGTTGCAGACCCCTTCAGTTCCTTGGGTAATTTCTCTAGCTCCTCCATTGGGGTCTCTGTGTTCTATCCTATAGATGACTGTGGGCATCCACTTCTATATTTGCCAGGCATTGGCATCTCACTTGATATGCACTCACTGATAAGTGGATATTAGCCCAGAAACCTAGAATATCCAAGATACAATCTCCAAAACACAAGAAAATCAAGAAGAAGGAAGACCAACACATGGATACTTCATTCTTCCCTAAAATAGGGAATAAAATACCCATGAAAGAAGTGACAGAGACAAAGTTTGGAGCTAAGACGAAAGGATGGACCATCCAGAGACTGCCCCATCCGGGGATCCATCCCATAATCAGCCACCAAACGCAGACACTATTGTAACAGTGGTTACTCTTGAGACAAGTGTCTCTCCTTTCCCCAAGCCAATTAGCTGTGGCCTTTAGTGTTAGCAACTGTGTGCAGGCATATGTGGTGGGTGTGCTTTCAACAGGGAATGAGAGGGCACAAAGCACAGCTGTTTGGGGGCAAGCCAAGTATGGCTGCTCCCTTTCCTTAGAGAAGATCCCTGATCAGGGATGAGGACTTGTCATCAGTTGTCTTAGTTTGTCTTGGGAAAAATCATGTACAAGGTATTTATTGAAGACTTGATGTTATATTTGTTCTAATTATGTGTTGGCTATGTCTCCATGTACCCTTACACAGATCTGGGGAGGATATAGGGAGGAGGGAGCGCTCAGGGCTTCTCTGTTCCTTAAAACAAGTCAGAACAACTTTGCTCATCATAGACTTCAAGTTAGTTTTACTCTTGTGCACATCAAAACTTTGGGAACAATACACTTTCAGTATGCTTGTCATCTGGCATCGTGATGGGGTTAGATGGAGTAGCCCTAGAATGTGCCCTGTCTCTCTACAATGACCATGATTTCTTTTCCTGTTTTGACTGAATTTTATCTAACCAGATCTCTTTTCTTTGTTTTTTTTGTTTGTTTGTTTGTTTGATTGATTGATCTCTCATCCATGTATCTTTTTAAACATCAAGTCTTAGTTTCAGAAGCAATCAGACACTAAAAAATGATTAAAGGGATGATTCTTTATTAACACAATTATCAATATATACTAGGCTACATTTCCATGAGAACCAGTCATATCATGTACTGATCAAATATGACCAAGTCCTAGTCTATGAGAATACTTCTAAAAACTTTGATGAACAGATGAATTATTCAGTGTTGTTGCCAAAATATCAGATGTCAAATACTACTCAGCAAATATCAAGCAAAACAGGCATTCAAAAATAAGATTATTTTGAAGAAACTATCTCTTTATAATATAATATTGGTAACAATATTGTCAGATTTCAAACTGGGATTCCTGGTAGCTACAATAACTCTGTTCTTTCTACCCCATCAGAGTTTTGAATAGCATGAAAGTGGGACTAAGTTCATAAGGCTTATGAGGGGAAAAAAAAACATGCATTACATTTTATAACCACTGAAAGAAAGACAGACCAGCACTTCTTTCTCTCTATCTTCATTGCAGCCTTGCTATTCATAATTGTAACCTGACTTTGAATGAAGTTGTATTTTCATGTTAGTGTCTTTTGAAACATGCAATTCCATAAGCATTCCATTGTGATAAAAAGCCCTTGTGTCTATCGAAACAGAGAAAACACTGTATCACAGCTACTGGTGGCTGGTCTCTGGCCACTATTTAAAGGAGACAAAAAAAAAGAGAGAGAGAGAGAGAGAAGAATTCAATATAATTCAATCAAAGACTGAGGAATACACATGCAAGAAAACAAGGCTGGATAGAAAATTGATAAAGTCAGCATTATTACTGAATGTACTGCTTTACAGTAGTCGAGAAAGGGCTAGAAAGAGTGTGTTGTGCTGGCAAGATACAGCAGCTATTTCATATGTATAACCACCGAAGTTCACATGAAGACTTAGCACACTAGGGAATCTGATGTGAGGATGTAACCTCTTGTTTCTAGGAGGATAGATAGGCAGCCAGGAATTCTTTTCATTGGTCAAGGAAGCCAAGGAATGGAATGTCACCAGTGTCCTCTGTGTCCTGTGACCTGCTCTTGTCTGTGTCCTGTACCATTTCAACATGTCATCAGGGACAACAGTGTTCAAAGGATGCATGTGAGAGAGAGCACAGCCATTCCCACTGTGCTTGCTCTTAGTCAGCCAGCTTTAAAAGCCTTCTTGTACTCAAAGATAAAAGCCCTTGACCTTTTAACTCAAAACTGAAATGTCTGATGCTTAGAACCGATAGTCTAGTGTGTCCTCTAGAGAGACTCCATTGCAGGTCCCAATGGGAGCAGTGATTTGAAACATCCTCTTGGTTTCAGATTCTTATTCTCCACGTTTTAAAGGGGAAACATCATTGAGGGTGAAATTTGGACTCATAAAACTCTGCATTAACTACATACTGGCTCTGCACTATTAAGACAAGTCCTTTGAGGCCTGGCCATCAGCTATCTTTCAGAGGGGAGGGTCTGGGCTGTTATTCCTTCTAGCCCCTGAAAGAGCCCCATCCTCTCTCCTGCAGCCCCTTTTGTCCCTAGCCCTTCTGTTTTTTTCAATGGTTGCCATGGAAGCAACCATTAACATATGAAAAGCCATACACAACACTTTTCCCTTTACCCTTTCTTCCCCCAGGACCAAAAGCCTGTTGCTAAAGCCTTGGACCTTAATATTCATGTAAAGGAGGGTGGGGTGTGAGAACAGAAATAAAATTCTATGTGAAAACACAAAGACATGTTCAATTTGCATCCTCTGGAGGCAAAATGGTCCATTCTTTTTTAAAGAGATAGAAGTTTCTTAGTTTCTGTGTTCTTATTGAGGAGTCCCCATACTATGATAGCCATAGTCACCCACTATTACTAAACTTGTTCACCAAAACATATTTGAATTCCATCACGAGTCAGAGGACAGACATGCACACTTCTTAACATACTATGTCAATAGCTTTTGCTTAATTGGGGGAGCTAATATCAATAATCAATTCTTACTTTTAAAAATAATTTTTAATTCATTTAAAATTTGACTTTGATTGTGTCAACACAAAAAAACAATTTTCCTTCTTAAAAAGAATAAAAGCTAGTTCATTCTGGATCCATTCTGAATGACCAGAAACACAGATTAAGATACCCCAAAGTCCATGTTCTAACATAGAAGCAGTTCCATGAAGTTTTATAGTTTTAGAGAAAAATGAAAGTCATAAATCAGGATAAGCTTAAAATACATTGGTGGGCATATCCAAAAGGTGGTTACAGCAAGGTTGAGGAGACTTATTTTATAGACCAAAGATGTTATCTGTTAACACTCTTATCTTTGGGTTTGGTAGAAGGTCTGTTAAATTAATAGTTTCCAAAGGTTTTTTTATCTATTAGTCACAGTATGTTGGTTCTGACACAGAGGCAGGCAAGGAATAGCTGTTGAGATTTGGGGGTACAGTTAACCGAAGATAATGTAATTAGTCTCTGGACCTGTAACATTCAAATCTCTCCATAGTCCTGAAATTTTAATCAGTCAACCAGTCTCAGCAGACACAACTTTTTACAAGTTCTCCTTCACAGTCCAGAAGAGACTCAGAATTCTCTATTGAAAGAAAAAAAAGATTTTATTAGTTATGCAGACTACAGTTCCTAAAATTATATAGTCTAGAATTGTGGTAGCTCATTTTAATAAGATATATATTTCTGTCTTTCTGTATGTTGTCAAATTAATACTATATTGTTTTCCAACCTTTTTACTGTACCCCTTTGTAACTGACTCTACAAGACTGAACTCATTGAAAAATTGAGGGTAAGAGTGCTGGGGAGAGGAAACTGTGCATAAAATTCTTGCCTGCAAACATGAAGACCTGAGTTTGATCCCAAGTACCCATGTAGAAGCTTGTTTGGAAATATGCTCTTTTTGATGGTTTGTATATGCTTGACTAAGAGAGAGTGGCATTATTAGGAGGTGTGGCAATGTTGGTGTGGGTGTGGCAATGTTGGTGTAGGTGTGGCTTTGTTGGAGGATGGGTGTCATTGTGTGGGTGGGCTTTGAGGTCCCATGCTTAAGCTCTGATCAGTGTGGAAAAGAGATCCCGCTCCTGGCTACCTTCAGAAGACAGTCTCCACCTTTGGATAAATGTGTAGAACTTTCAACTCCTCCAGCACCATGTCTGCTGTCAGGTTACCCCATACTTCCTGCCATGATGATAATGAACTGAACCTCTGAAACTGTAAGCCAGGCCCAATTAAATGTGGGGTTTTGTTTGTTTGTTTGTTTGTTTTAAATAAGACTTGCCTTGGTCATGGCATCACTTCACAGAAATGGAAATACTACAACACTCCTATTAGATTGTTGACAATTGAGGAGGTGAGACAGAAGGATCTGTAGGATTGACCTAGCCCCAAGTTCAGTAAGGGATCTTGTGTAAAAAGACAAATGTGGACAGAAGGTAAGGAAGATGACTAATGACAATGACCTCTCCTCGCTGAATGGACACACATGTATGTCACAGACAGACACACAAACACACACAGAAAGTGGGACAAGACTTATTAAAATAACAAATATCTCATAAGGCAACATTATACTTCATATGCTACAGTCATATGGACTATTCTAAAATTACCATCTACATAATATTCTGACCCAGCATATAGACAGCATTTTCTGGCTTCCAGACAGTTTTATTTTTAACCTTGTCCATAGCTGTTCATGCTCATGACTCTTTAATCTAGCAAGTAGGGCCTTGTACTAAGAGATTTATTAATAGCAGAAGCAATCATAGTAGTTAAGATAGAACATTTCCCATTTGGGGCCTACAGTAGTCAACTGTCTAAGTTCTTCCAAGCAGAGAAATTCTGGTGAACATCCTTCTGCCTATGATTGACCACAGTGATTTGGACAATACACATGAGTATCTACAGATGGAGTTCCTCAGAACTCATTTGGTTGTTAATGGAAACAACCCATTTTAACAAATGAGCAAGAATACAAAGGAAGAGAAGTATTGACTCTTGGAATTGAAAGACATTGAAGACAATGGATTTAGGCATTAGTGAATTAGTAGGTCAATGGATACCCAGGATGTACCATCTGCCCTCTTCTTTTTTACTTCCCTGCCTCTCTTCATCATCTATCCCATTTCTCATAGTAGGGCCACTTTCTACTCTAACACTGAGGACTCCCTTTGAGTATTCCAGAAAAGTACCTAAAGAAAATTCCAGATACACATGCTCTCTGTTTAATCACCCTCTGAAAAAAGTCACCATATTTTTTTGGTTCCCCTGTACTATCATCAAGAAAAGATATTAACCAGTCTGGCTTGGCCAAATGCCTAATTTTGTTTATCTCCTTAGTCAGGGGTAGTTACCCAGGTTTTTTTCCCCCATCTTATTCTGTATCTCAGGGTTCAATGCTTATTACACAATGAGATAAGAAAGCTGCCAAAGGTGACTACAGAGAAGAGTTACCCATATTTCACATAGGCCTCTATTCTTCCATGCCTGAAGTTAAGCAAAGTTCGTGTTAAACCAGGGTTTCTAATAACCAACTTCCTTAATTATCTATACTAGTGAAGGTAGTAGAGGATATCTATTATCATAAAAAATATAATATTTAAATGTGCCTCATATGAAATTTTATCTTGTATCTATGCAATGTACATCCTGGAAAAACTGGAATAGGAAATGATGCACAGATAGAGGCCAATTGTATTGAAACCAAGAGTTTTCAAAATAAGCATCAGTCAGTCAAGATATATTTATTTATTTCCCATGTAATCCAATTATGCCTTTAGATCCTGGGGGGAGAGAGAGAAGGGGAGAGAGAAAGAGGTAGAGAGAGAGAGACATTGTCAGAGAGACTAGATGACAGAAGTAACAGCCAATAATTCCATATCACAGAGCCTGGGAATAAATGAGAAATAGAATTGATTCTTGTCCACCAATACAATCAGTAAGAAATTGATAATGTCACGCACCTCCCAAATAATAGAAGCCTTGAGCCTCAGGGATGCCTTTCCCTTCCTGCTACTCATTAACATCCCTAGATCCTGTGATAGCCTGTACACCCCTTGGTATTAGGTGAAAGATATTGGATTCAGGGACTGGCATAAGGCATCTTGGAACCCAAGGCTTGTCCTTGATGCCATGTTAGCATTCAAGTTAAAACAACTCAAGTGCTGCTATGATTTTTTTAGACCATCAGGAGTTCCCTGAAGCCTCCACTCCTCATTCCTATAATTTTCATTATCAAGCAACTGGGTAGGCTGCAAGCTTATCTCCAGTTTGTGACACTCTGGAAACCTCCCAGTCACCACACAAAAGGTATGGAAAAAAAGGAATATGAAAAATCTAAAATCTCCCCAGGATAAATCCATAAGTAATTTAATTTATCCAAAAGTTCTGTGCAAACTGACAAGAGCTATTGTAACTAGGACCGTCATTGGGCCTTAAAACGTATCTGTAGTCTTGATTCTCAGCAATCACTTCCCTTTCAGGTTGTTTTGATCAGTAAATGACCCACTGACAATCACACACCACTCCATTTACTTTTAAACCACAGTGTTGGCTTTGAAACTCTGGTCTAAAGCAGTTTGTTCAACAAGCCTCAAGACATCGCTGTTCTTACTAGATTATATTTCACAAATGCTGGTTATCATAAACTCATACTTCTCTTGATAAATTAAGAGCTTTCCTACAAAATGCTCTGTAATGTGTTAAGGAAAGACTCCTTTATAACTAGATAACCTTCCATTTTCCTTCTTCAAACATAGCTCCAAGAGGATGGCTCAGTAGGAAATGTACCTGCCAACAAGTTAGATGACATGAATCCAATCCCTGGACCTCATATGATGGAAGGAGAGAATTGACTCCCACCACCTGGCCTTTGACCACCATGTATGTACTGTACCATGCAAGTCCACATACAAATAATTTAAAAAAAATAAGTAACAAACTCTTACATTGGATTTTAGTGCATTTCCACCAGAAGCCATCTCTTTTTAAGACTAACCTACTTTGATCTAACTTTAACTTTAAATTCTACCAATATTTGGACAAAATCAGTAGATAATCTGCAATCACCTGAGCATCTGTTACATGCTTAGCTACAACAAAAATATTGAGGGAAATAAAGTGGAAGAGAGATAATTTTTTTCTCTTGAAATATATAGTCTTTCCAAAGACACATTGCTTACATAGGTAAAGTATTTTTTAAAAAGCATACTAAATGGGAGACTTGCTAACATATGGCTTAGATAAAAGTTGAGCCCCTCACTTTGAATTACCATTATAGAAAATTCAGTGTGTATGATATAGTTAGGTTCTGGGGATACTACAAAGATTAAAACCCCCTCACATGGCTCAATACTCAATGGGTAAAGCAAATGCAGGTAATACAGATAATTGCCCCCGTGAGTCACAAGCACACATTCTGAGGGTATAACTATAGGAACACAGATCAGGGTTCTTAAATCATGCAAGAATAAGGCTTCTCAACCTCAGTACAGGTTAGATGGTGTAAATCATTTGATGTTGTGATTATCCTGTGCACTGAAGGGTATTGTTTAGAGTCCCTTTTAGAGTCTGCCTACTACATTCAGGTTAGCAACATCACCACCACCACCACCACCACCACCACCACCACCACCACCACCACCACCACACAAGCTATGCTAATGCAAAATGTCCACAGGCATTACCAAAAGTTCCTGGGGGTTCAAATAGGTGGAGGATCATTGCTTCAAAAGGCTTCAGGACAGTGTTAAAGAAAAAGAGAAGCTTGCCACACTACTGATGTGATTCAGGTGGGGGCTGAGGAGCAGGGGCGGGTAGAGAGATGAGAATCAGAGGATGTGATAGCTGCATCATGTGTCTAATTAGCTCCTGTTGCATTGCAGAAATGCAGAGGCAATAAATAATATCCATGCATATTTACTGAAGAATGGGAGTATGGATGGAGGGTTCTGAGCATGCTGAAATCTACTGGGCTTGGTAGAGTTTCCTAGGTAAGATGGGATGCCAACCTACAACCAGTAAGTACTACACTAGTATATATGGAAAGTATCCTCATGAGATCTTAGCAAAGAGGATCTGAAATCTCTAAGGCTCTAACAACAATTGTGATTTATTTCATCATTCTAAATAAGAATTCCCTTTGAAACTACATTTGTATTCTTCATCATAAAGAGAATCTTCTAACTGTTCAACAATCCTTCCCAGAACCTAAACATGTCCTGCTGGGAAGAGATTCTGAATAAATCACTTTGCCATGTCAAGGTCACTCTTGACCTAGGCTTTGAATAGAAGCCTCTCCTGCTGGGGAGAAAAGAAATTGTGTTCTAAGTGTGGGAGTTTTGTCTCTGAAATGATTCACTTGTATATGTACCCAGAAACAGGCTTGGAAAAAATGGATATGCCTTGTGATTTTCTGATTTCACATTGTTGAATTCATAGAGGACATAGTCCATGCACGAGATTTTAAGTTTCCCCTGCATTTACCAGCCTGCATTTACCTAGCTTTGAATGAGAACAATGAATCAATGAAAGGAAGCACTTCTAAATTCATGTCCTAATTGGCAGGTAGACTTCCAAACCAGCAAGCCACTTACTAGCCCTAGAAGTAAATGTTCTAATTCTCCTCTGTCTAGATCTGGACTCGGTAGTTCATTTTGTACATTGCATTTTCTGTAAAGTTAAGCAGAGTTTCATTTCTAAGTTTGTTGGCATGTGTTAGCACTGCTGAATAGCTCAATCCACATCTTTCAGAAATGTTAGGAAAGCTTATCTGAGAAACTGTAGATTCAGCATTGAAAAACTTGTCATCGTTGAACTTTTATAGGACACAGTACACACACAAGACTTTAAGTTTGCCCTGTATTTACCAGGCCTTGAGTGAGAGCAATGAGTCAGTGATTTGAGTCCCAGATCTGCCCTCTTCCATTCAAGTCAACTGATAGGGTCTAACATGATGTTCGATTTAAGGGATTTCTGGGAGTTATGACGAGGTCAGTGGATAGGTAGAGTAGATGAGAATTCAAGGGCTAGTGTTTGTTTGAATGGTGTTTGTAATGGTTTCTGAGAGCTAACTACTTTGACTTTCATCATACATAGAGCCTAATGGAAAAGCCAGTCAAGAGTCTGTCTCCAACTGTCCCCATCTCACTGACTGCTCAAGCCAACTACAGATGCTTTTGTTAGCTATAGGCCACCAGCACTGCTGATCTGCCAGTAAGAATTTCTTGAGTTACCTCAGCTTTGAGTTTCTTGTAGTAGCCACAAAGGTTTGATCTCTTTCACTCTTTCACACACACACACACACACACACACACACACACGTACACACAAAATCACTGGGAGAAGCAGTTGTCCTTATATATATCTGGCTCCCAGGTAATGTGTGTACAGAGTTGAGGAGCGATTCCCCAAGGGAAGTTACAACTCAGCCTGAGGTGAGGGTCACCATAGCTAGTTATATTTTTTGAGTCATGAAGGATGTAGAGTAGCTTTTTCTCTTGTGCCTGAATATGCAGAAAAGTATGGCAAGTGTCCATGGTTTGTGTTTTTAACAAAAGATCCACATGATGCATACCAGGCAAGAGAACTGTGTGACCGCTTTCTGACCAGCCTTCATGGGCATTCTTGCATGCTACCTCTCCTAGTGGGAGTCAAAAGGGATGAATTAGTTTCTGGCTCATTCCTAAATGGGTTCTGTGTAATCAGAACTCTGCTGTTCCTTTCTCACCCATCTGGGCACAGCTACCAGGACCTTGTGAGATCGTTTTTCCTGGGCCAGTCCACCTATAAGAGTACAAACGGGACTTATTTCTCCACTTCTTGGCCAATATGAGATCTAGGGATAGTGATTAGAGGAGCTGGGAATGAGTTGTACGACAGTGTCACACATGCATGTTTGGCTCCAAATATGGCAGGAAGAGGGCAGGCTATTAGAAGAGGCCATACCTAGAACCAAAGACCAAGAAAGGAGAGGCCAGATCTCTCTAGAGAACAACTCCCAGAATGCAACACTAAGGCATCAGGAAACATATGACCCAGCCTGTAGATTACTGATGAAATCAGTATGTTTGTTATGAGAGGATTCTTCTCTTCATCTAAGGATTTTCAATGTTACATCATAGCTCTTCAGTATTTAAGCTTACAGCATGTGGTCCCTCATTTCACACCTGCCTTAGGCCCCCATGTGCATTCAGTGAAGGCCTAGATCACATGACTTTGCCTCCTGTTCCTCTCAGATATTTTCTTACTTGAAATTAACCACCATGGATGCTTTCCAAAGCATTTTGAAGGCCCTGAGAATGTGCTCCAGTCAAAAAATACTGTCTGCTTTTATTTTACAGCAGGGTTTGTTAACTCTGGGTCCAGCCAAATTCCTCTAGGTTCCCATTGTGCCTTTGGCCTTCTCAGCCAGTACCTAATGGGATAATGAGTCTGTGCCCATGCAATAAGAGGGGGGAGCTGAGGGAAGTGTAATCAACCAAATCAGGAAGGGCATAGGCTCAGGGCAGAAGGCTTCTGCTCCTTTGAATTCATTTTTTTGCTGAACTTGATTTCAGAGAGCATTTTTGGGTTTTTTGTTTTGTTTTGTTTTGTTTTTCGTTTTGGCAACAAGAAATAAAAGGAACGGTCTCTGTTTTTCTCTTGTGAAATGTGGATCATGATAATGACCCTGGTCTCACAGGATCACTGTAAGCAGTATCTCAGAGACCAGGGCCTGTTTATAGCACACATATTAAAATGGGTAAGAGATTGTCACTTCTCTCTAACTCGTTACTCTTCCAGGATTTATTGGGGTTTTAGAAAGGATACATGGGTGTGTTTTAGGAGGAAAGGAAAGTGGTGAGCGTTAGGCCCATGAAAAGACTGAATTCATACTTTATAAGTGTGGCACCAGTGTCAATGTTACTTCATGATCCAGTCAGAATCAGACAATAAGAATCTTGGAGCCAAACAAGAGTTATTTGCAAGCAATGAGCTTTCCTAGCAAATTAAACAGTCACCTTCACAAGAATGTTCTGGAATCTAGGCAAAAACTATGAGGACCACCAAAAAGGTATCCAGAGTGACCAATGGCAGCTATTGTCCCCTGAATGTCGACGGAACATACTTCTCCACAAGAGGAGACAAATGACCCTAAAACCAAGTTACTAGGGAATGTCCCGAAGGTCCCTGCCCAATTGGGGGCCTCATCCTGAACTGAGACAGCCAAAGCTACCTCTGTCACTTCACTGAGAGCAGGTAGGCAACATAGAAGGCCTGCTTGCTTGTATTATGAAATCCAAGGATGGGGTTTCCTTAGCATAGAGAAGAAGAGTCATCCTTTCACACCTGCAGCCTTTGCTGTTGGCTGACAATATGTACCATGCTAATTGGCTTCCAGATGTCTCTTTCAGAAGGGAAAAATATAGACTCAGGTTGGGCCAAAACCCAGTGTCATGAGTGTGGACTGTGGACTTAGGATCCTTTCTGTTCTCCTTCATTTTGTGGTGAGTAGTGGACCAGGTGCCAGATGGGTCATCCCTCACACAGACTATCGTCAAAGCACTATATGTTCCACAGATGCACCCCTACATAACAGTTACTGAAGATAGAACAATGACAAACATAGTGTGGAGCAGCTTAGAATACTTTGCGATCGGGAAAGAAATTAAACAGTATTCACTCTTTACCACATAGGCCTATCCAGAGTATCCTAATGGGGTACACAAATTTGGAGTTACTGACCTATTGAATGATTCTGCCATTTCCCCACCCTCCAAAGAAGCCTGAGCCAAGAGATATTTTACACACTGGAACAAGCAAGACAGAAAATGCTCTCCCTTTGCAGACTGGTTCTTCCACTTGCTAGCCATGTGATCATGGCTCGGATATTTAATCACTGTGCATCTCAGTTTCCTCACATATATAATAGAGCTAATAATAGCCACAACGCATAACCATTACACAGATGAAATTAAATAACTCTTGATAGTTGTCCAGTATGTGAAAGTTTCCATGAATAGGCAGAGAACATGCTGTTTGGAAGAACCCACCCTTCCTTGCCTCATGTCCAGTTCCTGGCTCAACAGGAACACCTGTGGTGGCTTCTATCTCTGAACCATGTTACTGCTTCCCTCCCTCCCAGTGAGGTAGTCTAGTCATTCCCATGGCAAATACTAGTGTCAGAATCTATGTTTAGAGAACATAACTTCAAAAAGCAGTATGAGAGGCTCCTCCTCTCCACCTCCCCACCATCTCTCATGCCTGCCATGCATGGTAAGAAACAGACTCAGGGAATATTGTTTGGGAAAAGAGGGGAGTACAGTTTATACAGGTGGTGACTGGCCCATCTTCAAAAATAAAATATTTTAAAGGCCATTTAATGGCCCCTCCCACTTTATCTCCTCTGAAGGTGAATGGCTGGATGTGGCCAAAGGGTTTTTCTCAAAGACCAGGGCCCTTGTTGACTTCAAAGTTACTCTAAACCCAGCACCCCTACTTTTAAATGCCATGCATACTTCTCTGTTGAGATGCACCCCAATCCCTCTCCATCTATGTTCATATCTTACCTAGAATGTAGCCTAGATCTGTGATGCCACATAACACTTGTGGTTATCACAGAGCCCAATTATCACTGACATTATGCAATGGTGTTTTTAAATTTCTTGATGCTCTAATGACTGATAGCATACTTTGGCACACTGTTCAGCCTGATCTCATCCAGAACTTCTCAGACTCCACAAATGAAGTACATGAATAATATGAATGGCATTTGGTACTCAATGGCATGTGCACCTCTTGCATAATGGAGGTAAGTGGACAGGGAGGGAGGGTGAAGGGAAGACCTTAGACAGAGAGTCAAGACCATTGGAACAAGAAATGGGTAGCACAGAAATGTTCAATCAGTCCTCATCTCCTCACAGGAGTGGGGAAGTCGCATCTATTCTTTCCTTTATCTAGCTTATGGATCTTCTGAAATGACTGGCGGGTGGCTGAAGACAAACTCCATCCTTCTTAGCTGGAACCAAGTATCATTTTGCAAGCATGGACCAGAGGTTTGCTGCCGACAGTAAGATATGTTGATGGAAGCAACTTCCACAGGTGTCACTGGACAAAGCAACACATCAGAGGAGTTGGAACAGAATGGAGGGTGGCCTAGAAGGCTCCTGTGCTTTTGGCCCAGGAAGAGGTTGCCATTATGCAGATGAAAGACTTGCTTTGTTAAAGCTTTGTCTGGCATGCACAGATGCCTTCTAAACCCTTAATCCAGTTTCTGAGAGCAACTAGAGCATTCACCATCATTATTTAAAGCAAACAGAAACTAAAACCAGCAAAGGAGTATTAATCCCTTATGTCTTTGGGCATTGTGCTTTTCCTAGGGAATAAAATAAGCATCTCAAGCAATGATTCTCAGAAAACTACAGCAGCCTCGGCCAAATATAAGACCCGAGGGAGAACTGGAGTCTAATACCACAATGTCCAGGCTTATTCAAGGCGCCCCTGCCACCCTGTCCTACACCTGTGAAGACTCTATCATAGCACTTGAGAAAGTCTTATTATTTCCAATATGGACATATGACTCACAAAACCATATTAATCATAGAGCTCTCAGTTTGGCATCTACCACTATGCTATAAAGGTCACTAAAATGTCATGGGAATCAATGTACGTTGAACTCATTCCCAGTACTCCTTGTGAGAACGATAGCTTCTTACCAGGACCAAAAAACAGAGCAGCTGAATGCCATTGGAAATAGCAGTGGCTCTCAACTGAAGACCACAGTCCCTGGTAGTGACCTTCTGACGATGAGAAGTGTTCCGCTCGGTACCCCTTGTAGTAGTTCTTTCTACAGTTATCTACCATTTGCCAGTTACTGGACCTGCAACAAACTAAGTCTTTGGAATCTTGCAGGAGAAAATAGCCAAGAGGAAGCACAGGAAGGCATTTTTGTCAACAGAACATTCTTAATGGGTACTGAAAATGAATAGTTAGAAACTGGTGTATATGTAAATTTTTGTGGAGATGAATGTTGGGCTAATAATTTTTTGAAACTGCCAGTTTGGAGAGATATCAAATCATCTTATCACCACCACCCCCTTCCCTTTATATCTTAGCCATTGCTGGGAAAATTTCAGGAAAAAATATTTCTCTTCTAGAATAAATAACTGAAGGTCTCCTAAAGTTGTTCATGAGCTTAATATGGCAGACTCACTGTACTAGAGAGAGTGAAACATATATCCTTCAGAGAAGTCTAATTTAGAACAGTAAATAGAGGAACTGAACAGAGTCCACTTTCCCCAGAAGTCTTAATTACTAAATCAATATAATTATATGATCAATTAAATTGATTGTGGATCAGCTTAAGTGGTTCAAAATAAATAAATAAAACTCATTGATTCTTTCTTCTAAGTAGAACTGCATATGAAGCAACAAGTATTTCTAAGTATTTAACACTTTTTTTTAACTGTCTTAATCAACTTTCCCCTTGACTAAACATCTCAAACACAAATACTATTTTGTACATAAAACATTAATTTGTTAGTGACCCTCAAGGTTATTTTAAAATTTTTCCAAAGTCATTTCCAACTTTGATATCTGGTGTGCCCCTTAAAACTCCATATCCCGCTCCACACCTATTACGTCAATCACAGATCTTCTAACTGGCCCCTCGTTACCTCTTTGAGCTCATCTCTTGGTACTTTTGAGCCTGAGAACATACTAGCTCCTACTGCCAAAAACCACTAAACACATAGCTGCCTGGGGGCCTTTGTACTTGTCTTTCATGCCTAAGAGATCTCATCCTTAGATATGGTCCATCACATACCATCACATCATTCTGGTTTCTGTTAAATGACTCAAGACCAAAAAGGTGTGTCTGTAAAAAAAAAAAAAAAAGCTTATTCTACAATTTTATGCCTCTAACTCTTCCCTTATTACCCTGTTTGCTTTCCTTCACATAATCATTGATACATTGTATATTCTAGATGATACATATTGGACAACTATCTTATGCTTTACACAGAAAAAAATATTATGGAAAAATAGAGAAAAAGAACAAGAAAGACACCATCTCCCCTAATGTATTTTAAGTCTTTCCAAAGAGAAAATATTTACATAAGTGAATTATTTCAAAGCAAAATAATATTTGATGAATTTGCTGGCTGTAGTTCATGAGAGTAGAAGGTTCTAAACTTCCAGTGAACAAAACGTCACCTACTGAGGGATGAACTGAGTTAGGGTTTGAAGATGCTGCTGTGCTAAGTCTTTGTTCTCTATGTTGTTTTACCCCCAACCCCAACAACAGGTGAACATTTATTCAGTGAATCAGCATCAGTGAGCATTTCCATGTGACAGATCAATTTTCTTCCCCCAAAATGCTGATTGGTTTCTGGGGTTCTTGTGAATGAATGGTTTTTGATGCCAGGTGATACACTGACTTTATGGCTTTCAGCTTGATTAATGATGCAGCGGGTTCTCACCTGGTCCACGTGGAGATGCTTCACTGTCTAGCCTCAGCATTCCCAGGCAGAGCTTCTGACTATACCACAGCCTTTGTCATAATACTCTGATATAGTAATAGATTTTTTCCTTACTATAATATCCATAAAAAGGTCTTTTTCTCAGGCTGGGTATGTTGCTATACTCCTGCACCCTCAATACAGTTATTACAAGGTAGGAAAGGAGGATCCAGAGTTCCAGGTTATTTTCAGCTACTTAGCAACCTTAAAGCTTGCTTAGGTAACATAAGAACATGGGACTCCAGCTCTCTTGGCACAAGGTGAAGTATTTCCAAGTATCTCTAGCCAGTGACTTTTCCTGTGAGCACCTTGAGTCTCTGTACTCCCATGTGTTTTCATAACAAAGTATCTAACCTAAGCAAGCTTGGAAGCAGACATGAAGCTAACTAATTTTGTATATGAACACAAACAGTTTGGGCTTTGTCCAAGACTGACCAAGATGTAGGACAGTTCCTATGCTGTCAAACATGATTAACCATCCCAAAGGGGAAGTTAATTACACAACTCTCCATACAGTGAGGAGAGGGAAGCAGTTATGGGAAATGGGAGAAAGACAGTTCTCTCGGTTCTAGGGAGTGTCGATAGCTGATACGGAAGATTACACTGGAACAAAGATTGCATTGCAGGCTTATGCCATTTGTGCCCCACTTGTAGAACATTATTATAAACTAGTGCTATTGTCTTGGTGGACAATGGAAGGTTTTATTTCAGCATTGTGTACTGAATGCCTGCATGGTCTCTTTCTTCTCTCCTCCAGATGCAGGGAGATATTCAGTGTCAAGTTTCTAAAAGAGCCATGTAAAAAAGAAGAGGTCTGAGCATTTCCCTCCCCCAGCCTCATGTGAGCTTTCCAAGGCCACTAATTCCTGTTGTTTGCAATGCAAGAGATCACTGCATTACTGTATAACAATCCTGGACAACTCTACACGAACAAGAATGAATACTAACATAGATCTCAAAGGCATGACTCCTGGTTCAGGTGCATGAAGAGAGAGCCCAATCCAGGTAATTTAAGAGGGAAAACCATATTAAATTGAAATTCTCCAAACATTCTACTTTTAGTTAAAAATCCCTTATTTTTCTCAGTCTTGCCTTGTTCTAATTCCAGCCCTTTACATGAATATTCTGAAGTTCTATATACCTAGAATGACACACATACATGAGGCACGGCCTCTGCATTTATTATAATCATTTTAATATAAGCACCAATTATCACATCATCCACTGGGACCTATGTTCTATAGCATTGCCATAATTCACAGTCACCTAAACTCTTGTGTTCTAGCCAGCATCGTGTTCTCTTCCAAGCATTGAATCAAAGACTATCCTTATTAAATAAAAAGTCCCTCACAAGTAGCCAGTCAGAATTCACTCAACACAAAGTTAAGAATAAACACGATTCTTTTGTTTCTTTACTTGGACAAAAAGACAAAAATATGCCAGGTAATGCCTGACAACAATTCAATGTCACTGTCCTAAAGTCCCTATACTATCTGTACCAGCTTCGACAATTAAGGGACATTGATAATAGCTCAGTCTTAACTTTTTCCAGTTAGCCTGTTCATCACGTTTGCCCTGATTAAACCACTTGACTGTGATATAACTGCCATGAAAGCTACATCAATCCACTTCTTTCTGAAGAAAATTGGTTTGAGTAACTGCTTCATCGTATTCAATTCTTTGTGTCATAGTTTCCCATTGTTAAACCAGAGATGCCTCATGGGTCCAGGGGCCTGATGAGAGTTGAGGAAGAGCATCCATAGGCTCTCAGCTCTTGAGAAATACAGGTCCTGGAAGTCTGGAAAGAGAATCTGGAAGCATATTGGATGCAGGAGTGTGATACCCAATGCTGTTAGACAAAAACCATTCTATTTAACTGAGTAAATTTCATGTTTACAGGTAATGAAATAACTGCTGTAATATTACCAGCTAAACATTTTGGAAGGCTTTGTATAAGCAGGACTGATTTTATTGGTCTCATTAATTAAGACAAATTTAATTCTCTGAGAAAATTAATACTATGCTCCTGAGTCATAGCTCTTCCCTCCTCTACACCTTTCTTTTTTTCAGTCTCCCTGGTTATTGCACTGAACCACCATTGGTTATTGCACTGGTTATTACATTGAACCACCATTCTTCTAACAATAACTTCCCAAGTGGCCTGGCTCCCTCTGATGCCCCTCCCTCTCTAATTAGTTATGTAAATGGTCCCCACCCCCATATTCCTTAGATTCCACACTGGTTGCCAAGGTCTGCTCAAAAGCCTTGATAGACTTGTCTCACCTATAAAGTTGGGAACAAACTCCTAACCCACAATTTGTCTTCTGAATACTCCTCCATCTCAAATCTTCCTGCTTCCTAGATCAAGGCTGAACTGTAAATGAAATGTAGACTGCTTTCTAGTGTAGACACATTATGAACTCCATGTGGTTTCCACTGTACCTGCACAGCCTAGTGCTGCCCCCACTGCTCATGACCAAAAGGAAGTGCATCTTTCAGCTCCAGAAATTATCCTAACTATTGTCAGAAACCTTCCAGGTTTCTGATTTTTTTTTTCTCCTTTTTTTCAGACTTCTTTTTTTTTTACTTATTTTATTAGATATTTTCTTCATTTACATTTTAAATGCTATCCCGAATGTCCCCTATACCCTCCCCCCACCCTGCTCCCCTGCCCACCC
>NC_034598.1:3772800-3779429 GCF_900095145.1 Mus pahari | reverse complement strand
TAAGCGGATATTAGCCCAGAAACCTAGACTATCCAAGATACAATCTCCAAAACCTTCCAGCTTTCTGAAGTGTGTGTTCTGTGTCACAGTCATGTCACATCATCACTACCTGGACTAGACTGAAATGCAATGCAATGGCAGAAGTCACACTTTTAAGGAACAAAACCAAGACAATGCTTTTGGGGGGGGGGGCAGGAAGTGGTATTGATTCATCTACATGATACTCTGCCTGAAGAACAATAAAAGTTTTTGAAAAAACATATATTATGTATTTTAAGAAGAAAACATAGCTGAGGAAAAAATATTATCTTTAAGAGCAAAGAAAAACAAATGTTATCTATTGTATTATTTTTTTATTGCTATGACAAAGCTCCCAAACCAAGGTGACTTATAAAAGAACAAGTTTATTGGGGACTCACAGTATCAGAGGGTAAGTCCATGATCATCATTGAATGGAGCATGACAGCAGGCAGGTAGGCAAGTGCGGCACTGGAGATAGGAGCTCACATCTTAGTCCACAAGCAAAAGGCAGAGAGTGCTACCTGGGAATAGCATGGGCTCTTGAAATGTCAAAGCATGCCTCTAGTGACACACCTCGTCCAACCCCCCCAATCTTTCCCAAACAGTTCACACTGGGAACGAAGCACTCAAATATATCGAGTCCCATGGGGACATCTTCATTCACTTCATGACACCTATCAGTAAGAAATCATATGAATAATACACAAAACAAGCCATCAAAGACAACTGTGATAGTTAGGTTTTTGTAAACTTTACACAAGCCAGTATCGTCTAGGAAGAGGGTAAATAAAATAGACAAGACTAAGGGATCATTTTCTTACTTGATCGTTGATGTGCAAGGTCCTGGCCCACTGTGGATAGTGTGACCACTAGGGTGGTTTTGTGTCACACAAGAAAGCAATCTGAGCAAGTCAGCAAGTGGCATTCCTCCATGGCCTCTGCTTCAGTTTCTGTCTCCAGGTTCCTGCCTTGAGTTTCTGCTGTGAGTTCTCTTCATGATGGAGATGATCAGGACATGTAAGCTAAATAAACTCTTTCCTCCCCAGGTTGAAGCTAGTCATGGTGTTTTACTACAGCAATAGAAACTGTAAAACAACGTTTGGGGATGAGGGAGTTCAAACACGATACTCACATGAATCCTGTCTGCATGGATACTAAATATTCAAACACTGAATCCTGTGTCTGCATGGATACTGAATATCCTCACCTGGGCCTGATGACTCAGGTCTGTCATCTCAGCTATTTGGAGGCCGAGTCAGAAATATCACAAGTTCAAGGCCTTCCTAGGCTACAAAATGACTTCAAGACCACCTGGGCAACTCAGTGAGACCCTGTCTCAAAATAATAAAGAGTAAAAAGATATCTAGGAATATATTTCAGTGATAAAGAGCTCAAGGCCCTCGGGTTAATCTCTAGCAGCAGGAAAACTGTAAAAATCCTCAGGCTAACTCAACACTTTTGCAGGTCAAGACCAGTGATTCTTTCCCATCAGAGGATGTGTTGGTATTTCTGAAACTGGCTGGTCCTTTGCATCACTAACTGCCATGTAATTCTAAGCCTTGGTACAACTATGATCAAATCACTATGATGATTCAATCCACAAGACAGTGCATGTCTATGTAATGAACTCCATTAAAGCTGTGCAGAAGTTCAGACCAGGAACTATGAAACCCTGCCCAGAGACTACATGTACACTAGTCACTAAGCATCTTTGTAAAAAAAAAAACACACACACACACAAAAGTTGGTAAGTAAATGGTGATTTAAAATTGGGAGAGGGACACTATTACATTTATGAGAAAGGTCTTCGGTAGTCTGATAAAATAACATAGTCTCTATTTTTGAAATGAAGAGAGATTTAGTTCTATTTTATAGATTTATTTTTATTTTATGAGTTTAGTATTAGGATATAATACATTCTTTGGTTTTTTCCTATAGTGTGGCATTTATTATTCATCACACAATAAAAAGTAATTATCATACAACTAGATTGCCATTGAACAACTCAATTAAAGAAGTGGCCTAACTGTGGCCTATCTGTGTTGCCTTTTCTATCAAATGGCCTAGCACTGAAAAGACTGTATTTCTTGTTTTCCAAATAATAAATGGTAGAATGTGGGCTTTCTTCCTTTTTTATTGATGTAAATTTGTTCTTTGATAATTTCATACAGGTCTACAATGCATTCTGGCTCCTTTCACTACCATCTTTGCATCCCCTCTTTTCCTCACAGGCAGGATATTTTGGGTTTTTTGCTGACCTACTGACTTTGACTAGAGCCATTGTTATGACCATAGTTTGGAAACTTATGTGATTTTTTTAGGAGGGTGTCCCAGAAATACAACCAAAACTTCTTGTCTATTCTGCAATTCCTCTTACTTTTAAATTTTTCAAAGAACTATTAAAAAAAGGAAATAAAAATCCAAAACCCTGAACTTGTGTTAACCATTCATATGTTAGAGCCCATATAGGATTAGAGAGCATGACTGTTTCCTTGGGAAAGGAAATAGTAGAGCATGACCAACCAATTGCTGTAGAGACAGAGGAAGATGAGGCCAGAGGGGAGCCGGGAGCTCTGGAGAACAGAGTACTTAAAACTGCTCTGGGGAGACCAGGCCAGCAATCGGAGCCTTTTCTTCTTCCCAGTTTGGGTGATGATATCCTCAAATCACTCCTATAGCCAATCGATTCAGATCTACCTCAATCATTCTTATGAATGTCATAGAGCTTCTGCCAGGAGGTTGTAGCTGCCACATCCTAAGCCAACTCTCTGAGAAAATTGCATCAAATACAGCAACCTGCACTGCAGATACCAAAGGAGACGGTTCATCATGAAGAAGTCTTGCAATTTATCGTGGAAATGAAGACGCAAAGGGAACACTGTTGGTAATTCAATCAGGAAACCAGGAGGCAAGAAGATGAGAGTGTATGGTTCTCCAGATTATAATTTCACTTTTCATCATGAAAAAGTTGATCTTTTTGTTGCACACTCAATTGTTTTAAGAAGAATTTCGTGTTTATTTCATGTTCGATGCATTTCAGTATTGATTGTTTTTGAAATACTGATTGATTTACAACAAGGTATTACATATTTAGATAACCTAATACACCGTTCACTGACAGTGGGACCTGGGGTGAAAAACAACAGCCACACAGCTGAAAACAGAGCTAGACACTTCTCTAAGCAGTCTTCTGACACACGATAGAGATTGGTTCTAGCTGACCAGGAGACATGGGGATTGGAGCAGAAGGCAGCTGTGGGAAGAAGAAAATGTTTTTAGCAGCTGAAGAGTTGAGGGGAGTGTTGCTGCGATCTCTGCCGTTAAAGAAGAGAATGAATGATCTATCTTTCCAGGCTATGCTGCTGTTTTCCTTGTAGGTTCCCCGAACTTGCCTTGTGCTGCTTTTCCTAAACTGTCAATGATTTTTCTCCCTCCCTTCCTTCAAAGTGGAAGTATCTAGCCTATGTTGGCATGGTCAGGGCTGACCTGGGGCACTAGTTGCTTTCTTTGCTGTAATAAAACACCAAGACCGACTCCGAGAAGAAAAGATTCATTTAGCTTCAGTGTCCTGATCATAGTCTATGGCTGAGGGAAGTTGGGGCAGGAACTGAAACAGAAGCTGAAGAGGAACCCTGCTTGCTGGCTTACTCTAGATGGCTTGCTCAGCTTGTTATTTATACAATCTGTGACCACTTGCCCACGGGTGGCACTGCCCACAGTGGGTTAGGTCCTCTCAGATCAATCATTAATCATGAAAATGCCCCTACAGACTCCTATAGGCCAGTCTGATGAGTGCGTTTTCTTCAGTGAGGCTTCTACTTCCCAAGCAACTCTATCTCATATGAAGTTGACCAAAAACAAAACAAAACAAAACAAAGCAAAATAAAATAAAATAAACAAAAAAAAACCTACCTAGCACACCTAAGTTACAAAGTGAGACACTGTTCCTAAAATAAACAAACAAAACTCACATGTTAATCTACTATGCCTGAGTAAATATACTCTGTCCCAGGTCTGAGCTATAGCCTTGGTAATAAGCCCTAAGCCATTCTTTAGCCTGGTGTGACTCCCTTTCCTGTGCACAAAACAGAAAAAGTGCAGGAGGTTCTAAGATTTACCTTCCTGAACTAACTCAACAAAACAGGGATGCTGAGTTCAGCATATGGTGTTCAGTATAAAGGTCTGTAAATACGATCACTTTTGGGCTGTGGTTTTCATCAGACAGGCAGAGGTTACATTTTAATGTGATCATGTGCACATACCAGGGCCTGATTTTTCTAAATTGCTCTCCCTAAATGGAATTCCTTTACCAAAGCACAGACCCATTTCCCCCCCAAGGGGCATACTATTGTAGTACTCCAATGAAACTCAATTCTGCACACATTAACTCTGAGCCAAGGCTGTAATAAATCCACTTTAAACCCTTCCATTTACTTATTGTGAAATTATTTGATTCTATATTTTCTATTTTAAAAGATCAGAATATGTGTAGCAGTGGGAGATAACTCCTTAGGCTTTTAACCTGTACATTCTCTTTTAGAGAGTGACTAGTTCATTTTGGTTAGATGCATGTTTATCATGATACCATTGGCTGAGTAAGACACAATGTTGATCATTTTGCTGATAATGTAAGGCTTGGGGAAGGCTAACACTTGTTCGCATCTGTCTTCTCCAGCTCTTCCAACACTGTTAAAGAATGCCTTTTTAGTTGGATTTTCGAGATGTGTGTTTTTAAAAAAATCTGAGTAAACTTAATTTTTGGAATCTTTAAAATGCTGACAGTGAGCATTTCACTGCACACAGCCTTTAGTAGAGCAGCCAAGGTTGTCATGGTGAAATGGATCAGCGCTGTTTGCCAGGCAGCCCATGGATCTGCAGACAGGCTGTTGGTACACAGGCCACCAGTTCATTATCTATAGCTGAATCTAGGTCACTGGGATTCGTTGATGCTGCAGCTGATCCTGAGGTATTCCTGTCTCCTTCGGTGTTCAAAAATGGCCCGTGCACACTGGGTATCCCTGTAGCTGCAAACACTGCCAGCGTAGACCCTCTCCTTCTGCATTGTAAGTGTTACTGATTGCATTTAATTAAAGACTCTCAACCATTTAATCTGGAAACCATCACATGTGTTCACCTACCTCCATGTGTGCCTCTGTGTGTGCATTTGTGTGTGCAAAACTTGACATAGAGATATCATACTGGAGCCTGCATTTCTCTTATTTAAATGCACATTCCAGAGGAATGAGCTCAATATTAAAATCACATTCCTCTGTGGATGTAAACATTAGCCAGCAGCAAAGCTTGCCAGCTCATAAAAATGAAGAGTGCTCAGGCTTTCCTCCATCCAGAGCATGTGCAGTTTTCTCCCTAGGTACATAGTTTCACTGTGTTTATGGTGGTGTATCTCAAATGGTAGGAATGTGGTAGTCCAGGCACATGGTGAAAGACCAGAGCAGAAAGGCCTCAGTATCTTTTCCCACTCACTGCAGCTGACTGTGATCTCCTGCAGCAATAATAATCAATAATGTGTCTGTCTGTGCCCATTTACATGCCCTGGCCTTACTTTATTGATTTTGGCTTTCTGATTCAGGGTCTCTCTGTGTAATCCTGATTGTCCTGCTATGTACATCAGGCTGGCCTCAAACGAACAGAAATCTTGTCTATGCCACTCAACTGGGATTAAAGGCATGAGCCACCATGCTTGGCTACCATGGATTTTCAAATAAAGCAGTGGAAATGACCTTTTTTTTTTCTGTTTTGTTTTAAAGCAACATCAGGTATGGAGGTACATGCCTATAATCCCAGCACTCTAGCAGGCGAGGCAGGAGGATTGTATGTTCAAGATTAGACTACACTGCCTGGTAAGAACCTATGGTGGTTTGTGTTGCAGGAAGCATTAAAAAAGAATGGCAAGTTTCCGCACTTGCCCCATGCAGCAATTGATCACAGTCTTCCTGGCTCCAGTTCGCTTGCCTCAGTGCTTGTTCCTTCTCAGCCATAAACCCCTATGGTCTGTGGTCCCATATTCCAGTAACACAGTAAAACAAAACTCTTGAAGCGTATAATTAACCAGTCAGATTTATATCTCAATAAATTCTCAATTCACAAAATGGCCACACAATAATTTCTGTGCCAATTGATAGTGATACAAGCTGCCCACCTAGATTAGACAAGTTACCCCAATTATTTTATTCCAATATAGTAACATATCTATCCATGGCTATTCAAAGCCACACTGGTTCTGCATCATCCTGTCCACAGATCTTGCTTCCTGTCTCTCCCTCCATCCCATCTCTCAGCTCTTAGCTCTGCCTCCCTTTTCCCTGTCCAATCACCTACCGGTCTCCTGCTGCACTAAAATTTTAATGTAATTGGACAGGGAAAATCCTGCCACAGGTTTGACTCAGAATGGTCCCCATAGGCTCATGCATTTGAATGTTTGCTTCCCAGTTGGTGGAACTGTTTGGGAAGGATTAGGAGGTGTGACCTTGTTGGAAGAAGTGTGTCACTGGAAGTGGACTCTCAGGTTTCAAAAGCCCATTTCATGTTTCTTCTCTCTCCTCTCTCTCTCTCTCTCTCTCTCTCTCTCTCTCTCTCTCTCTCTCTCT
>NC_034598.1:3750772-3771840 GCF_900095145.1 Mus pahari | reverse complement strand
GTGTGTGTGTGTGTGTGTGTGTGTGTGTGTGTGTGTGTGTGTGTGTGTGTGATTAGTTCAGCAGCCAGAATCTCAACAATTGTTACTGGTGCTCAGGTGTTCAATTATTTATTGTGATCTCTACCTCCAGACCTCAGGTTCTGCTACACAGATAGGGCAACTCTCCAGACATGTGACCTTCATGTCATCCTTCTAGGAAAGGGTATACATTCATACTCAACGCATCATTTCCTGCCAAGAAATCCACCCTCTTCCTTACTTGAATCCTTCCCTCCACTCAAAGTACCGACTCCACTGTCAGCACCCTCCAATTCCTGTTGTATGAATTTCTGTGCATTCATATGGCACTACTTGTGTGCTGTCAGTAATTACCTTGAATAATCTACCTGAGTGATCCTATCCCATATCTGAAGACAAAGCTTCCTGAGGGCAGGACTTGTGTTATAACTTCTTCTTCAGCATCTACCATAGGTCTAGCATGGCTGACCACTTTAGAAACAAGATTTGACTTCAGAATAGTATCTAAAAAAAAAAAAAAAAGAAAGATATCTATGCAAATGTCTTAGACATGAACTGGGAGGATATTTTGTCTGTGATATGTCTTGCTGCTTGACATTGAGGATGGTATGGTGGCCAAGGGTGATTATATACAGAAAACTCAAGCAAATGCAGAAGCCCAGGAGTGAGTCCTGAATGTCCCCTATTCCTTCCTTACATTCCATTGCAACATTCACCAGTTCCTCATCTAGACAGTTTGCTCTGTGGAAAATGAAGAGATTAAGAGCTATACCCTTAGAAACTAAAGAATCTTTAATATAATATATAATCTCTTTGAAGTGCAGTTTTCACTTGCTAAGGGAAGATAATAATTTGATGTACTCTCATGGGATTATTGCAAAGATGAGAGGAAATCATCTATACAAGTCCCTGGCAGTCACACAGTGTATACCAGTTTTATTTTTAATTTTTAGATATGGCTTATTATATGTGTTTATTTGTTCACTGGGATGAAGTATATGCCAGGTTCCATATATGGAGATCAGAGGACAATGGTCAAGCATTGACTCTCTTTTTCCACCACTGATGTCCTGGAGATTGAACTCAGGTTGGCAACTTTGGCAACAAAAGTCCTTACCCACAGAGCCATCTCAACAGCCCTACTTACCTATTTTATGCCATTCCCCGACCCTTTCCCATTTTCTTCCATGCCAAATTAAAAATAAAAACTATATTTGCATAGATATTCAAAAAAGATTCCAGGGACTGAAGACATGGGATATATCTGCAAGTGGGTGCCCGTGAATAATGAGGACCTTGGTTCATATCCCCAACAAACACACATGACATACACAACACACACAAAAGCCACATGTAACAGAACATGCTTGTAATCCCAGCTCTAGACAGGAAGAACAAGATGTTTCTAGTCGTCTTCTAGCCAACTAGTCTTGTCCAATAAGCAAATTCCAGGTGGAGGGTGGTAGAGAGAAACATCTAATATCAAGTTCTGACCTCTTCACGCACGCATGCATGCACACACACACACACACACACATACACACACACACACACACACACACACGCACGCACCAGGCTTCAGCTTTATCTGCATTTAACATTTGACTAAATGTTTTTTTGCTTCCAAGGGTCATTTAATCATGAGAAAAGTTCCAGAAAGCAATCATAGAAGGAACTGATAAAATACCAGTGTTAGAAGAGGAAAAACTTTCTTTAGGTTCCCTATAGGACAGCTTGTACAAACAAACTTATTCAACTATTCAACTGAACACAAAACTTAACCTAAAACCCAGAGGATCAGGATTTACCTACCTGTGTGACTACGGTAAAAATCACATTCAATTTTGTGCTCTGGACCAACCCTCCAAGGGATCAGCCTTTCTCCTCAATTATCCAGGCTCTGCATCCTTCTGGGATTATTTTGTTCCCCCTTGTGAACAGTATGGGACTATGAAATTATCCTCAGTTCTAGGAGGATAGGCATAGTCAAAAGAGGAGGAAGCATTGTGCACATGGCAGAGCTTAATTCAAATGATTTCATATCTGGATGCCTTTTTTGCAAGAGACTCAATTTAGCTGGGGGTGGGGGTAAGTGATAATTCATGAAGATGGTAGTAATATAATGTTTTGTATTTGTGAGAATATTGTATAATTTCAATATGATAATCATAATTTATATTCTGAAGACAAACTTGAAAGTTGGTTTGTAGCCTTAAACTCTCAACAATTTTGCTTTCTCTGTCTTTTGAATGCTGGAATTACAGGCATGCCATTATGTCTGTAAAAATAAAATGTCAAAAGAATACATGTACAGTGTTCTCAAAAGACCTAAAACCTTAGGTATAAATTTATTAAAAGTTAACCAAAGCCTTTATACATAAAACTATGGTATTGCTGGGAAATTTTTTGAGAAATGGGGTATAAATCACACACCTGGCAGGCCATTTAAAAAAAAAAAAGATGACAAGATGATTTTAAAAAGTGTATTGAAACGCAGGTAATTAAGAGAGGAATTTCTATTTATAAAAACAGTTTACAGAACTTAAGAGTTTCTATGCTATTAAAGCCATCAGGATGGTGAAATGAATGTCAAGAATATGTTGTATCATGTGGTAGGCAAAGATTTATTAAATGAAGGCAGGTGAAAGAATTAAAGACAGCATTTAAAATTCGATCCTTTCATAGAAGTGTACATTAAAATAATAAAGTCAGTTTAGCAGTTTCCCCAACTAAGTAAGGGAAACTACAAATGATACATTGAAAATTCTGAATGGTTTGAATATTCTATCCTTCAGCTCCGTGGTATTATGAATGCATATATTTAAAATGTATGAATTTTGTTACATATAAATTATACTTTGGGAACTTCTTAAAACATTCTATTTCTATCCTTTTGTAAAAACCCATCAAGTTTACAACACCAGAGCTTAGAGGAATTGAACAGGAAAACAATGCATTTGAGATCAAACTGAGCTACATAGCCAAGATCCTTCCAAAAATATAAAGAAATTGAATAACAAGACCCCAAGCATGAAAACCTTAATTTCTAGCACAGAGATTATTCTATACTGAGAGCATCAGCATTGCTGGTCTTACATGTTTCAGCTAATGTGATCCTTGAAGTGCTAGTTTCAACACTGCAAAGATAGTAAATAGGGAAAGGGGCTTAAAGCTCCCAAGCTGAACTAGACAATGATCATGCCAACAAAAGTTTTTTGTAAGCATTTTGTTATGTAAAATTACAAACTATACTAGAGAACAAAGCAAAGCTTGTCTTAGCTTCAGCAGTCATCATACAGACAATGTGGAGTACCTGTGCCCCTCTATCTCTCTGCAATCCCCAACTGAATTATTTTAAACAATCCTGAGTTCCATATTGCTTCTTCTATAAGTATAAGTGCTCTGGAACTTTGTATGATTCCTTATCTGAGGCCAAGTTCCTGTCCTCTACCTGAAATGTTTGCCCCCTGTTCTGAATGTACATGGCCCTCTCTGGTCTTCAGGAAGAGACCTGGACAGGAAGAACTCACCTGTGTTCCCATCTGAAAGACCTCCCTGTCACCTCAGCCCAACTAGTTCCCCCCCCCCCCCGGTAATCTAGACCCAGTCTTTCACATCATTTCTCATAATTTCGAATTAATGATCACTTATTTCTGTCTGTTTTTCCAACTGCATTCTAAATGCTACTTGTGATGGTCCTAGCCCACACCAATACAGGGATTAATAAGTATTTATTTCTATGAATTATCTAAACATATAATCAACTACAACTCCAGCAATTAACATTTATCCATGCTTGGTGATGCTCTAGATAATTATTGAAAATAAGTTGATACCATTCATTTAGAATGTCCTAAAAGTGTCCCCATAGGAACTACCCAATACATGTGCTTTTGTAAGAATCACTGAGTGTTCCATATGGGAGAAGCATAAGAAAAACTGCATTCCCAGGTCTGTAGCTTCTAGATAAAAAGGCTCTTCAGATAATGTTTTTGTCAGACAGATAACAAATCAGAAAACATCTAATGTTACAGTGTTTATGAAGTATAAATGGCCATATCCTGAGATCTTTGTCTAGAAAAAATAGTCAAGTAACTTGAGTCAGAATTTAATCTCCTGTAATATCAGACAAAACAATTCTCTTTTGTACTGTGCATATGTAGTACATTCTATAAACTATTTATTCAACAGATATTTATTTCATACCTATGATATACCCTGACCCCTTCTAGATAGTCGCAGATACAAGAAGGAACGTAGCAACAAAGCTTACACTCTTATCACGTGTCAGCTTGCAATAGTGCACCCTCCTGATTTAATTATGAGATCACGGCAACATAGATGAAAATGTTTTGTTTTGTTTTGTTTTGTTTTGTTTTGTTTTATCATTTCTCAATAAAAGCAGGATACACATTTCTTTGCTTAGTATGTAATACAAAAGTTGCAATGTGGTCAATTACCTTCATCATCTTCCAAATCCTCAAAAGTTGGCCCTCTCAGAACACAAAGATGTCAGCAGTCAGCTGTGAGAGGAACTGACCCTAGGAATTTCCCTTCTATTGACTTACCAACATGGAACGTGACTGCAGGATTCCAGGCCTTACTAACAACTGTGGGATGACAGGAGAGATAGAACAAGGAACTCGATGGAATTCAGAGCATTCAGAAACCTAGCACCCCTTTGCGTTTCATATCATCCAGAGACAGAAAGATTCAACCAAGTCTTATGAAAAAGAAAAAGAAAAAAGAAAGAAGGAAAAAGAAAAAGCACTCCCCACCCCACTTTCTCCAAGGAGCTACACAAATATTTCCATCCTCTTGGCTCATAGCTCATGTTCTCTTGCCAGGGTGCTAAGGTGCATTTGAGGTAGTATTGTTACTTTCTTGGATGCTGCGTATAGAGTCAGGGACAGGTTCAAAGGTATGGAGTGAAGAGGAAAGAAGTAGGCCTGGACTTTGAGATGGAAGTCTTCTAGAAGTGGAGAGGCTGCAACAGTTTCTCTGTATCCTCATCAAGATGTCACCATGCACCACATCCAAGAGAGCATTTCTCACTTCCTGATAACATGCTTTCCAGTCTGAATATTCATTTGGCTTTCTCCTGGCATCTCTGGACCTCAGGCAAGACTTGCTGCATCACCTGGGGAGTGTGGATGCACAAATACCTACTTCAGAGGACAACATAGGCTGGGATGTCTTCAACAGTCAGAAGTTGACACTATAGTAATCTTATTTTCTCCCCTCCCTTGAAAAGAAAGAAGCATGCATTGCATTTATAAAAATTGTAAAGTGGTGCAGATTTATTATTTTAACAGCTCAGATCTCAGTTGCCAAGTAACAAACCCCACAATTTCTCTGTGATTCCAGTGAGCTTTCACCATTATTCTCTGGCTTACTTCAGGGCAAGGAGGGGCTTGTTGCTAAATACAATGCATGCTCTTCCTGCAGGAAGTTAGAGGCTTTCTCAGGAAAAGTCAGTGAGTAAAACCATGATTGAAAACTCCCTCCAGCCTTTCCTCTGAGTTGATGAATCTGTTACTAATTCAGGACAAATACTGATTGTTCCTGCTCAGAATGAGCACTGAGTTGAAGAGCCAGAGGCATTTTTGAAAAGACAAGATTATCCTGCTGAATTCAGGAAAGAATGTGGCAGAGGCCAAGTCCAAATACCTCCACAAGATGTGACTCTAGGCAAGCTTGTAGAACATTTTCTTAATCAATAATGGATATGAAAGGGTCTAGACCATTGTGAGTGGGCCTACTCCTAGACAGGGATCTTGGATTCTTCTAAAAAGCAGGTTGAGAAAGCCGTAACAGGCAAGTCAGTAAGCAGTACCCTTCCATAGCCTCAACATCAGCTCCTGTCTCCTGGTTCTTACCTTGTTTGAGTTCCTGTCCTGACTTCCTTCAATGGTGAAAAGTGATACAGAAGCATAAGCCAAATAAACCTTTTCCTCTCCAAGAGTCTTTTAGCCATGGTGTTTCATTGAAGCAATAGAAACCCTGACTTATACACTGTAACAAACCATAGATGTTTAAGACATGAGTCCTAGTCAAGAGACTGTGTTCTGGTGAATAGCCTACACTATTCAAGGGTTCTTCATCAGAGGAGGTAAACTTCACTGAACTTTAAAGGACCTCACTTGCAGCTATGCCAAACATCTGGCTACATGATGAGACAGACATCCTCAATGTGGTCCAAAGAAAAATAGGTCACTTTCTTAGTGCTCAGCAAAACGCTTGTGGTCAATAAGTATACCTATGATTATACTTTTCCCAAACTGAAAGTTGTGCTATTATTGGTGTTAATTACAAGCACCATGTTTGTATGGTACACACAAGCAACATTCCCTTCCAATTATTGTTGTTCACAATTCATGAGTCAGCCAGAAGACACCTCAAATAAGGACAACAGATGTTTTACTATTAGGCCAAAATAACAAGGTCTTCCCTGAGTGGATGGTCTTTTCTGGTCTGCATGTGATCTCTGTCATGGATGTAGCAGGTTAGCACTAGCCTGGCAAGAAGGCAGTGTTGATGGCTGGCAACAGAAGCCAAGACTGCTGCCTGATGAATATTGGTGAAGAATTCAGAGTGGCCTGGAGCAGAAACTGAGTAGAACAGGGACAGCCAAGGTCAAGAGTGGGTAGTGGGGAGAGAAGTTAAAAGGAAGTGGAACCCCATGACTGTGGAAGGCCAAAATCTTATGAAGTAAAATACGAGAGTCTATGGGTCCTAGAAGATGGAGGACTCTAGGGAGCTGCCAATTCTCTAAAGCTTAGAATACCAGTCGCCAAGGGCCGAGGTCTATAGTATCAGCGGCTGTTAGGAGCTCAAGGTTCCTACTCACAGACTTGATAGCTTTAGGAGTAACCACCACCAGTGCAAACCAATGCTAGCTGTGGTTATGGGTGAGCAGTGGAGGCATGGACCAGGGAGAGCTGTGTGTGCAACCACTGTTAAGACTCGGAGCAACAAGCCTCTAACCTAAGTTCCTACAGCTTTAAGTTCTGGCTTGGACAGCTTTGAGCCATAAGTCTTTGGTTCTCTGGTCTCAGATTCTTGGAGGGCTTGAAAGTGCTAACATTGAGGAAGACACCCTTTGCCTAGTCAGGGTTTCCATTCTGAAATATGGACATACAAACAAGAATATTGGACAGTGAGTTGGCAACAAAAGCAGTGGAAATGGAAGCACAAGTTATATTCATGGCCAGAAACTTGACCTCACTGTACAACAGAAGCATATGCCCAGACCCTCAGCCTCAGTTCACACCAGAAACACACACACCTAAACCCTCAGCCTTACAATTCACACTAGGAGCACAGACACACACACACAAACACACACACACACTCATGCACATACACACACATATACATGCGCATACACACACACACACACACACACACACACACATTCAGCCTTTTCACTTCAAACTAGGAGCACACACACATAAACCCTTAGCCTCACTCCACACCAGAAACACATGCACCTAAGCCCTCAGCCTTGCCTCAATCTAGAAGTGCACACACTCACATACACACACACACACACACACACACACACACACACCTATACCCTCAGTATTTTCACTTCACAACAGGAGCAACACACCTGGACCCCCAGCTTCACTCCACATAAGCACATATAACCAGACTATCTGCCTCCTTTGCATACTAGGAGCACACACGACCAGACCCTGGGAATCCTGGATGTACTCACATGAGCCACAAGACAGTTGACACAGAGCCTTTATCTCTGTTACATTTGAATAAAATAATGTGTGAGATTAATTTAGATCCTTCCTAACAGATTAGCACCATTTTATTAAATATAGTTCAGAGCACATAGAGCTGCATACCCGCAATCGAAGCACTCAGGAACCAGAAGCAGGAGAATCATGAGTTCAAGGCCAGCATCAGCAATACAGTGAAACTTTGCATAAATTAAAAAAAAAAAAAAACTCAAATGTCCATTGCTGTCATCCTGAGTTAAGGAGATGTGGTGAGTTAAATATGTATGGCCCCCATGGATCCATGCTTCTAAATGTTTGGCCATAGAGAATGGCACTATTAGGGGGTGTAGCCTAGTTGGAGTTGGTGTGGCCTCGTTGGGGGAAGTGTATCACTCTGGGGGTGGGTTTTGAAGTTTCCTACTGTTCAGTCTCTGCCTCCTGTGAAATCACAGTCTGCTCCTGGCTGCTTGTGGATCAAGATGTAGCACCCTCTGCTCCTCTAGCACCAAGTCTACATAGCAGGCTGCCATGCTTCCTGCTATGATAATAGTGGACTAAACCTCTGACACTGTAAGTCAGCTGTGATTAAATGTCTTCCCTTCTAAGAGTTACCTATATCCCAGTGTCTCTTCACAGCAATAAAGACCTAAGACAAGGGGCATCTAGATTCTAAGCCTGAAGTTTCCTTCCCAGGAGGATCATGCATTCTCATGAAGACTGACAGCTGGCTGACTTCCTGAGTAGCGCCATAGGGGACTCAGATCTCAGCATGAACCATGAGTTATCTCCAGACTTAAATAAGCTACCTTCTCAACAAACCCATTCACCACACCATCCTAAGTTCGCTGGAAGATCAACTGCTGTCTGGAAGGCATTGCAAAATAGTGAAAGACTCAGATGAAGCCTTCAAGTGTCAGCAGCTCCTATGACAAAGGACTCTGTAACAAAGGTTCTTGTACCAGTGGACCCTGTACACTTAGGCCCTTTCATCTTCTGCCCCTTCCCCTAAAAATTTACCAGGACAGTTATGGCCCCTCCTATACTCAGGGCTGGCCAATTCTGACATGTGTACATACTTTCTGTCCCTCCAAAAGCTATTCTGCCAGCTGGCATCTTGTCCTGTGAACCAACTGAAGGTCTCCACCTAGCACCCAGGTCTGTACCATGGCCATCTTTTCAGGAAGTCACAACACAGGGCAAAAGTTATAATATACTACCGCACCATGTATGTTTGTAGAGGTCAGCTTTGAGTGTCATGTGTCTTTTCTCAGGCCCCTCTAGCTTGTGTTTTTTTTTTGAGACATGGTCTCTCAGTGACCTGTTGCTTGCTGATTAAGTTACACCTGGCTTTCGCACAGAGATGTTGGTGATTGAAATCAAGTTCACACTAATATAGCCTACACTTCTCTGCCATGCTGTCTCCTCATCCCTGATAATAATTTTCAGCCAGCTCCCTGGGACATATGTGTACTAATATTTTCTTAAGCTGAAACAATTGCTATCATCAGATAAAATTCCCTCCATTAGACTCTCTTGAGTTCTCACCCAAGACTTCCCTTCATCTAGTGGACTGAAAAAAAAAATCCTTCTAGACTATTCAGGGACTTCTGGGTACAGCTCATGGACTAGAGTTCCCACATAGTCTGTGTTTATCTTCTCTCCAAGAAAAGGTCACTGAGGGCAGCATTCCAGATCAGGTAGCCTCCTTGCAAAGGGTTAACACCCACTTCACATTTTTCTGAGTTGCTGTTAGTAGCAAGCTGAAAAGTTCTTTCATGTATGCCCAATTACACTGGAAAGTGTCGAGCCTGTGAATTTAGAAATTTGCTGTCAACACTTTGCTGCAAGTAGATATTAATTGATTTAAATCACCATGGAATGCCGACAGAAATGTACTAGACGCCAAAGGCTTTCTGACTGGGAAAGGTAAGTGCAATGGAATAAATGGGTAGGACTTTCCATTTCTTTACTAATGTTGCATACACACTTAGCTCAGGAGGACTTGGATTCTCATGTTCCTTTATGATTAGCTAGCTCATTTCCATTTGCCTAGCCCTCTCTGAGAGGTTTTAAGCTGTTTCAAATCAAAGAATTCAATATTCAAAAGGAACTTATAGGTTAATGATGATGATTTCCTCAGCTTTACCTATTTCAGCAAAGTACTAAGAGAATGTAGTACTCATAAGCATTGTTAGGGAAGAGAGAAGATGTGAGTATCAAAATGTACTACATAGTTTAAGGACATATACTAATTCTGAAGTTATTTAAATTACTTCTCTACCTTATCAGTTTGGGGTCATAGAGAAGATGTTTGTGGTATTTACCAATGCCCTAGATTTCTTTGAAATGAGAGGGTGTTTTACTGTGCCATCATCTTGAAATTAGGTTTATGGCAGGTGTGACTTCTTTTAGTCAGTGAAGTATGAGTGTCATTCCAAACATATATATTTAACTGCTGGTGTGATACTATTCCAGCATCCTTCTCACCTCTCTCAGCTGCCATGGAAACACATGTTGATGTGGAGATACCACATGAAGCCATCCCAGGAAAGGATGCTATCTTTAAGAATCATAGTTAATTCACCAGACTACAGATGACCAAGAAAAGAACAGGGCTTGCCAAGTAAGAATGAGGAAGCAAGTTCGGATCTGAGGCACTCACATTAAAGTCAAGCTGGGTTAAGTGAACTTGTACCTCCACAACAGGAGGAAAGTCAGACTCTAGTTCCCCTGCTTGTCAGTATTCGGTTGTGAGCTCACTTTGTTCCTAGTGAAGGTTCAGCTACCTTACCTATGATAGAACTTTGGGAGGAAGAAAGGCAATGACAAATATAAGCCCCTCACATAGTGCCAGGATAGCATTAGCAGAACAATGTTGTTTGTTTCATTCATTCATGAAATGCACCAAAAATTTATTCCACTCAGATTCTCTCCTTGAAGTGGATGACAACAAGTCCCCAAAGTTGTCATTGTCAACATCAATTAGTTCACACCATAGAGCACTATTTGAGATGGGGTCTTTCAAATGTTATGCTATGGTGAGTGTCACTCTGAAGTTCTGGAAACTCCTGAAGTTGTGAGCAGAACTGGGCTGTGTTCTTTATTCTGTGGAGCAGTGTTGAACAAGCAGAAGTTCAACTCATTCACTAGACAAATAGGGAATGTGTGTAGTGGTCATCCTTGGGATTTTCAGGCCCACATTCCTCTTCTGGTAGAACACATTCCTTCTCTTGGAAAGGTCCCATTTGCTCCTCTCAATTCATATGGTTTGGATGGAGGGTTGCCTCACCAGCTGGCTCCTAGGGGAAGCCCATGACTCAAGCTGGGCCAATTGGGTTTTTTTTTAAAGCATATGCTTTCCATCTGGTCCTTCACAAGTTAACAGAATTTAAGCCACCAGCTGCAGATGGTCATCTTTACCACTATGTGAGCGAGTCTGTCTAAAAATAGGAGCCAGGGGGAAATGCTAAAATAGAAATGTGGAGAAGGGCAAAACTGTAAGAAATATTATTAGACATCTTCATTTCAGCCAAAGTCAGCCTGGCATTTTCAGTTGCATGAAGAATAAATTTGTGGGTTTTGTTTTTTTGTTTTTTGTTTTTTGTTTTTGTAAAATCATTAGAATTGTGCTTACCAACAAACAATAAATGCTGCCCAAGATGTGGGGAAAGCAGAACCATACATCCTGTTGGGGGAATGAGAACATACATAGCTACTATGGAACTCAGTGATGTAGGTTCCTCAAACAAAACTAAAAATAGAAGTTCCAAATGACCCAGTTGTACCAGTCCTGAACACCCAAAAGACACTAAGTCAGCATACCATGGGCATCCTTGTACATGCATGTTTATTGCTGCAACATTAGCAGCGGTCAAAATATGGAGCCAAATAGGACGTCTATCCACACATGAATGGACAAAGAAATGTGATGTATGTGAACTGTGACATTGTATTTGGTTGTACAGAAAGTAAAATGATGAAATTTACAAAAAAACAAAATGGCTATACCTTGGGATTATTTTATTAAATACAATTAGAAAACCAATGCTGGAAGTTGTCTCCCATATGAAAGTGTTAGATTTAAATGTACACATACTCATAAATGTGTATTTACATATATATGAGAGTATGTGTGTCCAGGGTGAGAGTAGAAAGGGCCAATGAGAAGACAAGAAGAGGCCTAAAAGGAGGGAAGACAGAAGAGGTTAATGAAATATATGTGTCAACAAAACAGGAGTGAACTGCTTAGGGGAAGAAAGTAAAGCAAGAATGTTTAGATAAGAATAAAATTTGATGCACATGCACACACACACATAGGAAATTTCACAATAAACCCATTTCTTCATGTGCTAAGCAAAAACAACAATAACAATAAAAACAAAACAAAGAAAAACAAAAAAAATCATCTTTCCTTTCAGAAAATAATCCAGCTAATTCACTATAACACACACACCTACACACACACACACACACACATACACTTACCCTACATAGTCACTTATTTGATGCCTCTAGATGTTATGTGACACTCTCCTTGGCCATTGAGTCGGCAAATCTCTATTATTTTTGGAGCCTGTTATATTACCTATCCCCTTACCTAATCCAACCCTACCACCAGGCCTGCCACAACCCTCACTTTAGCTTTTCTCCTCTGCATCTATTTTTTTCTAGTTATAGTGCAGAGATACATGAACAATAACAGGAATATTTTTTCTCTAATTGTCTCTGAGCCACTTGATGACCACAACCCTACCACTTAAGTTTCCTCCAACATCTCTCCTATCTTTAACATAACAAAGTTATTCTGTCCATTAGCCCAGAAACATTGAATATTTAGACACTCAATAAATATCTGTGAAATAAGTGAGTTATCTGGAGTCTTTTATTTTATATGTGTATATAATGTATTTTGATAATATTCATATCTCATTACTCTTTTCACCTCTATTCCCCATTGATCCCCTTTCTTTTTCCTTCTGTGTGTGTGTGTGTGTGTGTGTGTGTGTGTGTGTGTGTGTGTGTGTGTAAGTGAAAGGTATCTTTCTCCTGCAACCATTAGTCTTGATCCTCAGGGAGAGGTGGGGCTACCAGAGCCCCTCAATCTTTCTCCTTTACCACAACCCCCCCCCCCACTCTGCAAATAATGCTGGCAGTTAGCTCTGCTCTTACTTGCCCATGAGAATGATACAGAAGATCCTGTAGCTGAAGATACCATAGCTTGGTTGCAAGACACAGATCAAGTTGTAATTTGGCTGGAAGCTCCCTAACTGCTGGCTAGCTTTCACTGTGCTATACAAGCCAATGAGTGAGAACTGTTTTTAATAGTTTTACTTACTTTGAACCCTGTGGTAGTACCAACTGGCCAGGTAAGATGTACTCTCTGGTTCAATGGTGGAAAGTCTGCTGTGGCAGTAAAAAACCACCTTCTGATTGGACTTGAGACCTGCTCAACAAAAGGGAACTGACATCTGGTACTATAAACCCAGTAAAAGTCTATAACTTGGGGAATGGTGATAGGCCCTAGTAGAGAAGTTACTGTTATTATTTTGCTAAATATAGCATACCTGTCCAATTGCTTTCTAATTAGTTGTGTTTATGCCCATAAAACAGTGCTGCTATTAATTCTGGCCAAAGGAGCTTTTTTCTTATAGTAGTCAACAGTGACCACAAAGACTCTTAATTGGTCAAAGTGCTGAGCATAAGATGAATATTGAATATTCATCAAGAAATGGAGCATTTACAATATCCCCTTTGAGTCTCAGGGAACATGGTTGTAGATGAGAGAAGAAACCCAAGACCAAGAGGAAGGGGGATAGGGATGAAACAACTGTAGCGCTCCTGAAGTCACAACAGCATAGTTACTCAGACACGATTTCCACAAGACGGAGCCAGTTAATATGCGGAGTGAGGGATCATGGGACTCTACTCCTCCCTCTGGATTAATACAAAGATATTAGTTAACATGGGGAAGGAAACACATTTTCTTCAGTAGTCACTGGTGAGGTGCACAGGGTCCTATAAGCAGCCCCTCATGTAAACAGCCCTAATGAAACTTATTGGGTCACACACCGCATGCACACATGCACACACACTAACATGCACACACACAGGCATATATGTACATACACACATATACCCATATACACATATGCACACACACATACACAAGCAGCACACACACATAGGCACATGCATACACACATAAACACACACATATACACACACACATGCACATTCTGCAAGCACTCTACAGCTGAGCTGCAGCTTGGGTCCTGTTTCCTCCTTTATGCTTTTGCAATATTTAATGTTACTTCATGTCCTTTCAAAGCACTTAGCACAAGGCTGTATCTTTTAATGTGCTGCAGATTGTGCTGTTACAGACCCTCAAGAGGTAAATTCCCTGGTAATACAACATAGAACAATTGAAACAAACACATATACATGTATACACAAAGATATATATACACACAGACACACAAATGTACAAACATACACATGTATACATAGATGTGTGTGTATCTCTCTCTCTCTCTCTCTCTCTCTCTCTCTCTCTCTCTCTATATATATATATATATATATATATATATATGACACATACACATACCACACACATAAGCACACACATAAATGTATGCACATATACATCCATATATATCCTACACAGGCATGCAAATACAAAAATATAAACACACATCTATGTACCATACACACTCATACATACCCATATATACATACCACACACATGCATACCACATACACACATAGGTATAGACATACCCAAACATATATATGTATATATATATATATGTATAGATACACACAAAAATATATAAACATATATATATATATATATATATATATATATATATATCACATATTCAAATATATGTGTACGTTCATTTACAAACCACTCAAACATACAGGCATGTGCCTACACAAACATATACATATCACACACCCATACTCACACATAAATATGTACTGCATACATATAGACCTGTGTAAATATAGCACATAAACACATATACATATGTACATACATATACACCACAAAGAATACACAAATATATACACACATCACATATAAACATAGACATATCCATATATGCAATATACTACATAATCACACACATACCACATATGTGCAAGTACATAAAAGATACATACACACAAACATTTATACAAACACAGAGATGCAGGCATACATACCATAATTAAATAAACCCATTTAATTAAATTGACTATTTTATTGTGACACGTGGCATTTAAATTACAGAAAATTTAAATATAAATTACAGAAAACGAGTGTGTGTGTGTGTGTGTGTGTGTGTGTGTGTGTGTGTGGGTGTGTGTGTGTGTGAACTCTGTCCTGGAGGAGGGTGCCTGCTGAGGTGCTGGGTCATTAATTTGCTTTAGGAATCCCCTGTGATGTGTAGAGGAAGTGAGGACAAGAACTACACAGTCCCAGAATCCCCCAAGAACCACAGAACCCTCTAAATTTCCATTGGTGAGAGAGGAGGGCGAAAGGGAAAGAGCAAAATAGGGGAAAGTCAGATAGTCATCTGAAGGAGATGATGAAAGGACCCAGGGCCAGGAGCAGAGCCTGGGGCTAGCCCCTGGCCACCACTACCCTTTGCCCTATCAGAGGCCTGGCAGCCATAGCTGGAAGGGCAGTTATCTGGAAGAGAGCTGTAAACTCCAGAAGGGAAGGCACAACTTCTCCATGGGACTTCCCTGACAGAGGTTTCAGATCTTTCTCTGTAGCAACCTCAGGGCTTGTGACAGAGCTTCAGGGAAATGAGACAACTCACATGCAAATGTCACAGGAAATTCAGCGCTGAGCCTTGCTGAGCAGGAGAAAGCACTCCACAGCCTAGAGGAGAACAGAAACCAGTGAAAGGAAGCCCCAGAGAACCAGGAAGCATGTTACCAGGTCCTCTATAATAATTAGAGTTATTACTGACAACCTACTGTGTGCTTAAACTCTGAGCACCTTCTCACCTACTCTTACAACACGTGTTATGAAACAGACATGATTTCTCCCAGTCTCCTCTGTCCAAAGAAAGAAATACTCTCATCACAAAGTTTTATGGTTATGTGTTTCCTTGTGACAAATCACAGATAAGTTTAGGTCTATTTATCATCCACAAGATTATAGAAAATCACAGCCTAAAATTAGTTGGTCCCTGTCCCAAATCTATCTGTTACCATCTAGTTGTGTAGAAACAGACAACTCATGAAGGTGCTTCGGGTCTCAGATCTCTCAGCATAGAATGGGGCTGCAATGGGGGTCTCTCCCGCCTTTGGCCTCTCCAATGCACAGAAAGTCATTTCACGCCAAACTAAGTAAGAAAATTATAAAATCATCATTAAATATTTTAAAGAACAAACCATGTTTTGGGTTTATCATGTTCTTGTTCCCTACAGATAACATACACTTCAGGAGGTTTAGCTTAACAAACTAAAATATTAAAGTTGTATTTTAGAGACGATCATGGAATTGGAGACAAAGTATTCAAAGTTAGCTCTCTGTCAGCAGAAATGAGGCACAGAAAAAAAGAAAAATCAAGCCACCATTCTTCCTCCTGCCCCCACCTCAACCCTGGAGTAAACCATCACTCACCGTGGGAAAATGATTACTTACAGGAAGTAAGGCTGGTGAGTCATCACGCTGTTCTGGGACTCTGAAGTGAAGCAGCAGAAATTAGGGAAAAGACTGAAGAGTTGGGGTGTGGTCTGTGACTTGCCAACAGCTCCATTCTGAGCACTGCAGGCTGAGGAAAAGCAAGTAAGCTTTGGGGATGTTGAGTCACAAGGCACTAAATCACAGTCCTGTGCTGGGGTGAGGAACGCAGGGCAGAACCACACAGCTCAGCTTCCAGAGTCACTCCTTGAGCCTGAGTTCTCAGAACTCCAAAGAGTCATTAATCAGCAAATGCCAAGTGATGCCACCTCTGGGCTTGTCCTGACAGGCGACCTGATAAGTCCTGCCTGTGTAAGATGCAACCTCCTTATAGAAAAGATCGGCAAGCCTCAGAGGAGGGCTTCAGTCACTTAACACTACCCTCTCCTTCAATGAAGGAGGGCTATATGGACACCACAATCACACTTCCTATTGTGGTCTTAGCAAATAATACTGCACTTATATTTTCTCCTCTGTGACTAATTAACCTGCTGTGAATGCTTTTTTCCACTGTATTTTTCTAGTTGCCCTTTGATGCCCTTAGAAGATGTCCGAACAAGAAGCTGTTCTGTAATCAGAGGGATACAAATACACAGGAAATTTTAGGACAAATTACCTACTGCATATGCAAGCTCTTAGGAGCCTGGGGTACAAGATGGGAACACTGATCTTTTACTATGGAGTAGTTTTCTCTACTCCATTTGTGTCTTGAGGCAATGAAAGGAAAAGTTCAGTCAGAAGATGTTTAAAATTTTTACAGGTCAGGACGGATTATTAGAACAGTTTTTGTTATAGAGCCTGGACTGAACAGGACTCAGGCTGAGGACACCAGTTCCAGGGTCTTTTGCTGTATTTAAGTCTGCCTTACCAAGTTAAAATAAAATAATCACAGACTCTAATATGTACATTTTTATTGGTGAACTATGTAATTGTGCTACAAATTATGGGCAATACAAAGCATTCAGAGAATTATTTTTAAAAGATGACATTTAAGACATATTTGCTTAATTAATTAGTCCTCCTCTGTACCTTACCAAGCCCTGGGATTTCTGTACCTCACCCTGGGCACTAAGGGTCTTATGGCATAATAGGATTAATGTGTTAAATTAGTTTATAGAAAGTTCCATGTCCAGTGAAATCTTGTTAAATCCCTAAACAGTAAAGCCTGCTTGAAAAAAAACACAAGGTGGGTGAGCTCAGACCATTTTCTGGCTGCTCAAAAAGGTATTTCCTCAGATGCTCTGGGATCTTTGCTCCTTATATTAATTCTTTGAAATTTTATACATGTATACATCTTTTAATCATACCCACCTCCATTTTGTTCTGCCAACTCCCCCAAGGCCCTATCCCAATGCATCCTCCTCTCCAACAGGTCCCCATCCAAACTTCATGTCCTCCCTCCCTCCCTTCCTCCCTCCCTCCCTCCTCTTTCTCTCTCAAATGGACCTAATTAGTGTTCTTTATATATGCATAAATATAAATATCAGGGCATGGGCCTACACCCTCCACCTCTTCCCCACCCCACTCCCAAATTCTTGGGCCCTCTCTCATCTTGGTACATATACAATTTTCAGTTAGGGGTAGTGTTTCATGAGCCACTCCCACATAAATGCAGGAGTGTTGACTGGCTTAATCTTGCATAGATCTGTAGGTATCCACAGCTATTCTTAATTCATGGTTACAGTGATCATGTCATGTGAAAAAGACAGAATTTCATAGCACTCTGCCCCACCCTCTAGGTGTCATTCTCTTGGGACAAGTCCTGAGCACAGGGATGGAGTATTGACACAGATATCTCACTTAAGGCTGGGCATTCAGTCACTTATCCACAGCACTTAAACCAGTTATGTCTTGACTGCTTCTCTCACCAAGATTGAGACAGCCCAGATCCATGGGTTCGGGCACAAATATTCAGAAGGCAGTTTGACAACCTGACCACTTAGCTAAATAATGAGAGTAGATTACCCACCCTCCTAGGACCTATAACCTCTCTAGCTGTGGCTTTGTGGGAACAGCTGAAGACATCTCCTTGGTGACATCATCTTCCTTCCAGTACATCTAATCTTTCGAGAATTATTTCTACAGAACACCAAGGTCATGTGAAAGGTAGAGGATGTTTCACTCTGGTGGCCACACCCTGGTTGATGATTGTGCAGGGCTGTCTGCAGTGATGGGGCTGAAGGCAGATGATCTCTCTCTTGCCATGGAGAGAACAATGAAGTGTTTCTCATGCCCAGTAAAGGAAATATAGGTCTGTGTCCAAGATGCTGATAGGAACTAGAAAATCTCAGCCCCACACTTGCTCCTCACCTAGCTGATCTGTCCCTGTGCCTAATCCTCATGCTGTATACTCACTTTCTACTTAAAAGTGTGTTTGTTTTATAAAAACATGTTGGCAGGGAAACCTACTAAACTGCCACTCACATTGTGGTGTGACTTTTGGGAAGGAGTTTCCTGGGCTAGTAAAAGTGCAAGGACTATCAAATATTGGTGGGGCAGAGGAGGTAGAGGGAGAGGGGGCATGTGGTGAAGAAGGAAAGATGAAAGGTTAAAACCCATTTGGAAGATCCTCTGATTTGAATGGGGGTGGGGGGACTATAGGTGGAAAAAGTAAAACAAACCTGCAGAAGACAGAACACTGCTCAGAAGCCATTCTGGCCAGTCATAGAAGTAAAAAGACTACCTCAGAAGTAATACATGAAACACGCTGGTTTACAGAGGAAGACAAGAAGCCCTCCCTTACCCTCAGATCAGAGCAACTGTGAGACAAAGCTCAGGAATTGGGGGTGTGTTGAGGGGGTGGCTCTAAAGGATAATACACCCAGGGCTTGAGGGCTTGGAAAGCTCTTTCCTCAGCTCAGTAACTCACTTCCACTCTTTAATAAGCTATTTCCCTGCTTAATAAGCCATCTCTCTCTATTCATGCCATTTCCTCCTGGTGGTTGCCACCTTTGCTGTCTTTTATCTTACACTCCAGTAAATCATCTTTGAGTTTCCTTTTGAGTCCATTTCTGAGTTCCTGTATTAATTAGAGTAAGACCACCCCCCCATTTCTAATCCCACCACTGAGGACATGGAGAAAGAAGAAGGCAATGTAGTGAGTTCTAGGTCAGCCTGAGCTATATGAAACCCAATCTCCAAAAGAAAAACAATAAAGAAAGCAAAGCAAAGAAACTGAAATCATTCTACTGGCATCCACTCTAAATCTTGGCTATTTGGGGGGATCAGTTCCAAGATCACTGAAACAAAGAAAGAAGCCTAGAACTTTTATGGCTTCTGAGTTGACAAGAAGTTACCAAAATTCCCAGTGGGCATGTACTAGACTTTCATAGTTCAGCAAGGAAAACCAGGGACATTCCATTGATGAATCATATCTAGAAGACAAGGGACACTATACAAGGCTTTCCCAGACAAAAATGAATCTTTATAAAATTGGGGGAAATATAATCAACTTAACATATTTGCGAGCCGCGGGCATATTTCCCAGAAAACATGAGAAAACATGAAGTAAGAAATGCTTCAAAACAAAGAGTGGGCCAGGAATGATGATTGCTAAGAACTCAGTGGTAATATAGAGCTGATGCTCAGGCAGATAACACTGGAGAGGACCTCAGGACTGAGTCAGCCAGGTGCAGGGAGATGCCACCATTTCCTGGAAGTGTTACAGGCCAAGTTCAAGGGCTTTGTTAATTTTTCTGTTGTAACTGGATGTCTGAGGACAGATCAGTTACAATGAACAGTGTTGGTGGGCCAGTTTTGTTTCTATGGCTTTGACAAAGAGTGACTTAGGGCAAGAAAAGAGATTTATCTTAGCTTACAGTTCCAGATCACAGTCCATCGCTGAAGGAAGTCATGACGAGAACTAGAAGCAGGCCTATTTACTATTCCAGGCAGAACTTGGTTCACAACCAAGATGTAGAGCAGAATGATGCTTATTACCTACCTTGTAGGTAAGTTTATACTCAGCCAATTTTCCTACAGTTCAGGACCACCTGTCAAAGGATGATACCCCTCTACACAGTAGACTGGGTCTTCCTACATCAATTAACAATCAAGACAGTTCTCATAGATAAGTTCGTAGGCTAATCTGATTCAGATCATTTCTCTCAGATGAATCTAGGCATTAAGCTGACAACTAAAGCTAATCACAACAGTTATTGATGCCATGTTTCTAGAGCCTGGAATGTCCAAGAACATGGTATTGCTTACCTGTTATCACTTGTACAATACCTTTTCACTGTGACATCACAAAGCAGGCAGCACTACAGGAGAGAACAAAAGAAGCATGCTGGGGAACTCTTGTTTCTGTAGCAAATTAATTTGACCATAATTCACTATCCCATAGATGAGTTAATTCATTCAGGAAGGCAGAGCCTTGATGAGCCAATTGCCCCCCAAAGGTTACACCATTTACCTATGATTTTAGAGATTCTGCTTCTATTGGATCCATTCTGAGGTACAGACATTTAGACAATAGCACTGGAGTTAACACGTGAGCTATCCACAGGGTAAGATTCTGTAATGTTGAGTTTCTTAAGAAAACAGAAAAAAGAAAAGAAAAGAAAAGAAAAGAAAAGAAAAGAAAAGAAAAGAAGAGGAGAGGAGAGGAGAGGAGAGGAGAGGAGAGGAGA
>NC_034598.1:3735018-3750672 GCF_900095145.1 Mus pahari | reverse complement strand
GAGAAGAGAAGAGAGAAGAGAAGAGAAGAGAAGAGAAGAGAAGAGAAGAGAAGAGAAGAGAAGAGAAGAGAAGAGAAGAGAAGAGAAGAGAAGAGAAGAATGTCGCAAGGACAGCAGAGATGACTTTACCAGAAGTGTTTTGCCTACATATCTTGAAGGAGATGGAGACTATCATATCATCAGGGAAATCTGTGTGTATGGAAGATGACTAAAATATGGATGAGAATTCCTCAGAAAGGTTTTTCTTATTGGAAAATAAAACTTTTGTAAAGGCTCTAGCATCAAATATGGCGTGAGATATACAAACTCAAACTGACAATTAAGCACATGATGTTATATCTTACATATTCATAAGTAGCTTTGAACACATAGACTGTCCATGGGAAGGTTCTAATCATATCTTGACACTCAAAATATTAGACTATACATGATGTTAAAAGTCTCTGAATGAAAAGAGAAAAACACAAGCAACATTTTCCCTGCAAAGACCAAACATCTGGTTATTTCAAATAACTAAACATGTATTTCATAAAACCACAGGATAAAATCTTATATATTACTTTCTATGACCTTGTGTTTAGATGTAATTAATTTCCATGGTTTTATATAAACATAGCAAAAATAGTTATAAGTTCTATAACCAAGAGCTGAGTCCAATGATAGTAATTCACTTGTAAACCTTGTTTGCCTTCCAAATAACTGAATGTACATGCAAGCCCAATGCCCATTATATCAGTCAGGGTTCTCTAGAGTAGTGGTTCTCAACCTGTGGGTTGCAACCCCTTTGGGTCACATATCAGATATCTCCATTATGGTTCGTAACATAGCAGTTATATTTATGAAATAGCAATGAAATGATTTTATAATGGGGGTTCATCACAACATGAACTGTATAAAGGGTTGTGGCATTAGGAAGGTTGAGAACAACTGCTCTAGAGAAAGAGTAGACAGAATGAATATATAGATAGACATGTACACATTCATTTATATATGATTTACTACAAGAGTGGCTTGTAGTCCAGCTAGTCCAACAATGGCAATCTATCACAATCTATCAATGGAAAGCCTAGGAATCCTGTGGTTGTTCCATCTGTGAGACTGGATGACTCAGCTGGCCTTCAGTATATGCTGGAATCCCAAAGAAGCAGGCTCCAATGCCAATGAAGAAGTGAATTGACCAGCGAAAGCTAGAGCAAACAGGGAAAGAAAGAGCTTCCTTTTAGCATCTGTCCTTTACATAGGCTCACAGAAGAAAGTGTGGCCCAGACTAAAGGTTGATCTTCCCATCTCAAAAGATCTGAATTAGGAGTGCGTCTTCCCACTTCAAATGATCTAATTTAAAAAACATGTCTCACAGCTGCACCCAGTCACTTGGGATTTAGTTAATTCCATGTGCAGTCAAGTTGACAATGAAGAATAGCCTTCACACCCATATTTTATGTGTACACAGTAGCCAATCCTGTCACTCGAAGGCAAGATTTAGAATTACATTCATCCTCTTCTAGAACCCCTGCTTCTCCTATATACAGTATACACACCATTTACCTTGGATTTGAATGAGAATATTTTGTTAAGAATGAAGCATTTCTGTTGTAATTTTTCATCTCAGGTCATCCTGCTAACACTAGGTCAATGGCTTCCAGTCATGTGTGACAAGCAGCAAATGCTCAGCCAGGGTTCCTCAAAGAAAACTAGCTCTAGCTCACTGAAATAGAGCTGAAAGTTGTCCATCAGGAGCATGGAGAACAGGCTATCTCATTTGCATCTTAACTAAGACCAAATCTTCTTCACTTCTTAGCAAAGGAATTTTGTCCACAGTTTTGATTTCGTTGGTTGCTTCAGTTTGAAAACACTGGAATATGTGGCTTTACACTGTGTCTGTCGTTAAGCTTGATTGGGACTTTCTCTATTGAGTCTCCTTTTGGTGATTCCTTGCCAACTTTCAGCACTTCTTACCTTCTACCCTTTGATCTCCTTCCTGCTCCCCACCAATCAAAATTAATTCTTACAAAAGAAGAAAAAGCACTAGAGGATTCTAACAAAGCTACATGTTGAAATATGAATCTTTCAAAATTGTGCGGCCTCTGATTCAGATCCAATTCCAAAAGCACTTTCTGAGCTACCTTCCCTCAGGAAGTTCAGCATCTCTGGTCTGAACCAGCTGCATGAAGCAAGACTTGGTGCTACTCACCCATAACCCAAGCACTCAGTAGGTCAAAGCAGGAGGTCTGCTTGGTCAAAGCCACCCTGGGCAGAAACCTTGTCCCCCAAAGACAAGAAAAAAAAAAGCTAGAATTTACTGCCCTCATTAAAGAACTAAATTATATGTGTGTATGTGTGTTTATATATTATTACATATAAGCACAACATACACATAACAGTCATATATGTATAAAAAATGCACACATACTTATATGTGGTGATACAGTATGTCATTATATAATACATATGACACACATGAACATACACACACATACCCACACAGTCACACATACCCATGCTCTGTCTTATGTTAAACTTAACAGAAGCCATTGCTTCAGCACAATATTCAAAAGGGCTACAATTTTAGTCACTTCTTTGCAAAACTTAATATGTGGTTTAAAACTAAAATAAAATTCCTGAACTATAACACATAATTAGGAAATATATTGCATAAATTCACTATGTATTTTATAGCCATTATAAAAACTATCCATAAAGCTAGGTTATGTTTTTGAAATGTCCCATACATACAAGCCTACTTTGTATATAAATGTCAAGTTATATAACAGAACCATATCTAAATAGTGTGAAAGAGGTTGCCTGCTTTACTCTATAGCCATGTAGTATACAGTTAGGCCCTGGGGAGAATGTATACCCAACAGTGAGCTCTCATATCCTTTTCCTTTTCTTGACATTCAGTGGCATCTAACTAGTCTCAAAGATGGTCAGACAAGAGATGTGAGTCTTAAAGTCTTACCCTGGCATAAAGTTACTGAACAGATGTCAGTTTTATATCTTTATCCTAAGAATTTAGGACCTTGCACACAATTATCCATGTGGGCTTTTTACATATGTATTTTATCTTAGAGAAATTAAAATTTTATGAGGGTCTTAAACAACCCCATAATTCATAGCCTGGGTGTGGTGGTTTATACCTTTAATCCCAGCCCCCTTGGGATGCAGAAGCTGGTGGCTGGATCTCTGTGAGCTCCAGGCCAACTTGGTCTACATAGTGAGTTCTAGGGCAACCAGAACTACATAATATAGACCTTTTCACACATACACACATACACACACACAAACACACATGGAATTTATGAAGCAAGCATGGTATCCCATACCTGTAATCCAAGTTTTCAAGGGATGGAGATGGGGGATCCGGAGTTGCAAGGTCAGCCTCAGCTACATAGTTAGTTCTAAGATATCCTGGCTTACAGGAGATCATGCCTTAAATTAAAAAATAAAATAATCAAGTAATGAAAACAAGAGCAAATACCACTGGAAGAACTCATGTATTTGTTCTATTTGTAAGCAGGGAGTGTGCAGTTATCATTCATTAATTAGGTTAGAAATTTATGCAATGCTAAAGAAGTAATCAAGTGGGGAAAACAAAGAACAAAAAAGAGAAAGAAACAGAGTAGGATGCTTGGGAATCTTCTATACTCTGGGCCAGTCAGAGATGGCTACTCAGCATGATGTTTTGTTTGGATTATCCAGTCATCCATCCTGCTGTGGAGAGCATCATTATGCGGGTAATAATCACAATACTGTAAGTACCACAAATGGTACATTTATAAGTTCCTTGGGAGGCACATAATTTCAGAAGACATGTCAAACTTGGTAAATGGCAGGAAGGACCCTGCAGGGGGTGTCTGCACTGTTTGACAACTAGACTCTAGTAGAGGCCCTGAAACTATCTGCCTGGGATATTCCTTTAGCAATCAGCACTTGTATTTTGGCTAGTAAGTCCCAATACTCCTATATCCTTCTGGGAAACAGAGTTAGGCAAACATTTCTGAGGGCAACCAAGCCATAGAAATGAGCTCCTAGTTGTTGGGGACTCCAGATTTCTATACGGATCTACACACATATGACCTTAAAACTGCTTCCTTCCATATTGGACTCTTCTACTAACACTTACAATTAACTGGCTGAGGAAGAACTAGATGCTGTGGAGAGAAGAAAAGGAGGAAAAAAAGAAAGGATTTGTGGGTCCCATTTTCATTCTGCTCTCAGAAGTTCTTAGTGAGAAGTGGGTGTATGTGTTTGCAATGGTTGATCTGAAATTTTGAGAAAAGAAAAGAAATAATGAAGCTTAAGATTTATTTTTGTTATTTTTACTCTTTAATTATGAGGGAGTAGGTGCATATAGTGTACTTGTAAGCCAGAGGTGAAGCTCCCACACCCCCAGAAATGGGAGTGGTATGCCGAATGGTGGTCTAGGACCTGAACCTGAGTTCTCGGAAAAACACTGCACAGTCTTAACAGCTGCAACACTTAAACACAAATGCATAATGCAAAGATGCCCTTAAATCTGTCCAGCCCTATGGAAGACTTAGAATGTTCATGGTAGAAAATGTCTTTCCAATAAAAGAACTTAGTGTTTCTCACCTCGCATAAGAGGCGAGAAAAATATTATTGTAGTGCTTACATCCTCAGCAATAATAAACTAGGACATAGGCTATGTGCCCACCCATGTCACAAACGTGTCAGGACAGGACCATCCATTCAAATGCACCATTTCCCCAGGCTGCACACAAGCCTTTGTCTTCCACCAAATCCTTTGTGCTTGGGACTCAGTCCTGTGCATTCATACTGTGAATCTCGGGGTTTGTCTGCTAAATGTTCTGTCCTTTACTGACTTTGTACTCTCTGTACATCTGCCTTTGCAGATGTCCCTGAAAATCCAAACCAGAAGAGCCTTGAGCACATCTGCTGACGTCTTTGAGGTCATTGTTTCTGATACTAGAACCACTTCACTTTGACACAATTCTTTTCTTTTTGTGTGCTCCATTCTCTTTGTTTTTTAGAGCAGTGGGCTCTTTTTAGAGCATGGTTTCACCATGTTAAACAAAACAAGCTGTGCATAGAAAGGTAGTGCTTGATCTGTTTCCTACAGGAAACCTAAGAGTTGATCTCATACAGGGTAAGAGTCCAGGTTACTAGAGGCTAGGCAGACTACAAGAAAGGAGAAAGATGGCAGGAGACAGGGATTAATGTGTTCAAAGCCACAAGAAGATGAGAGAGAGAAATAGTGTAGCCACTAGAGACAATAATGGATGTCTATTTTAAAAATAGAAGGAAGCATTTTTTAAAATTGGCAAAGAAATAATAAACTCTGGAGGATCTGTGTATGTTGTGATTTAAACATTAGATAGTGTTTTCCTGTATAGACTATTTCATGATGCTCGATTAATGTGCATGTTTGCATGTACCTGGGGAAAATTAATTTAAAATATTCAGCAGGGCAGTGGTCACACACGCCTTTAATCTCAGCACTTGGGAAACAGAGCAGGCAGATTTCTGAGTTTGAGGCCAGCCTGGCCTACAGAGTGAGTTCCAGGACAGTCAGGGCTACACAGAGAAACCCTGTCTTGAAGAAAAAAAATTCAGAGGGAACTGGGTGTGGTGATGCAGCCTTTAGTCCTATCACTTGGGATACTGAGGTGAGGCAGGAGGAAGCAGAGAGACAAGAGATGAGAACAGAGAATACACCCTCAAATGCAGCCAAGGAGGATGTAAAAATATTAAGGCTGGACAGAATGATTATCAGCCTGAAGCTGGAAAAATCGTCTCAAAAGACAAACAGCAACACAAAACCCAAAATCTCACAACTAACAAACAAGGAACGAAGCGTGAGCCTCTCCAGAGAACAGGAGGGCAGTTCTCAACACTCCGGCTGCGATTCCCCCGGGTTGCTAGGCTTACTCACTGGGCCCTGAGCAGAGACCTGGGACCCATGCATTTTTGGTGATATTTTTCATTTTCTAACCCCTATAGTCATGGGGATTTGCCAAAGCCATTCTCCTAATGCCAGTCAAACTCGTCATCCTTGAAAAATAACAAATAAAATTTGCAAATATTTTGATAATGTCTATTAAAAAAAAAAAAAAAAGAAAATGAAACCTACTGTCATTTTGCCAGAGAACTTTCTACCAAGGGCGATGGTGTTTACAGGAGTTTAAGCAAATATTTGCACGAGGGGCCCTCACCTGTTACAACAGTAGGATGGGGTCCAAAGTGCAGCACCTACCCAGGCTTTCCAAGGGCTTCCATGAACTCCCTGGGAGTGGCTTTCCTGGCCTTTTGCCCACGTCTTTGAAATGGGCATATCAGCTTTACCCCATCACTTATCAAAAAACATGTCCATTACTGGACCAGATAAAATTGTTTAAGTGCTCATTTGAAATCCTTAGCAATCGTTCCTGGTTCAGACCCAGAAAACAGTCATTTTAAGTGCCAATCTGAATCTCCTCATGGGGGAGATGGGGGAGGGGAGAGGTGAGAAAGAGAAAAGGAAAGAAAGAACTGGAGGAAGTTATCCAGACCTTAAGCATTCCTTTCCTGATCAGAATGAGGCCTGAAGGTGAGGGTGGGCAGTCCTGACTTTTCACCAGGAACATCAATACATCTAATCATTACAAAGCAGAACACTACAGGAAGTCAGAGGTTTCAGAAGAATGAAATCAATTCAGAACTTTAAAGAAAGAGAAGGGACAGAAATGTCTCTGTTCTATACACTTCCACATGTCTACAATCACCACTGGAGTCCCCTTGTATAATATGCTGGGTATAGTATATGACATTCCCAGGGGAAGGTAACTCAAACCTGGTAACAGAAATGGGCAGTGGCTGCCCAACATATATGGGAGCCTTGGGAAACAAGACACAAGGATAAAGACAGACAGACAGCAATGGCAACTCCAGATTGCACTGGCTTTCCTGATCTCTCAGTTCCATGCTTGAGTAGAAAAATTAAGTGCTGTATGTCTAGATACACCCTCTTTTATTTCTGTTTAAAATAACCATGACTTTTCTCCAGTTGTAGGCTAGATTAGGTGCCACATGTGCCTACTGAGAAGATTGATAACAAGGAAATATTACAGCCCAATCTTACTGCTTCCATAAATAATGCTCCAATACTTCAGACTTGAAGATTCTTGCCCATTAGTTATCCCCTCAAAAGAGTGCCCCAGAAATATGCCCCACTCCTACAGTACTGGCTCTGTTCATTGTTCTTTTTGTTTATTGACTGAGATGGGCTTCCTTGTGTCTCCCAGGCTGGCCTGGAACACTTAGAGTATGAAATCCCACTGTCTCTTTTTCCTGGAAAGCTGGAAGCAATGGGGTCACACACTACTCTATGGTAAAAACCTCTGAGCTCACTTCCAGGTTTAAAAATCCAACAAACCCCACTAATCCCTGGACTTGTCCCAAGCTCAGGACTTGAAACCCCACGAATCCCCTAGAAATCTCCACCCTGGCAGACCCTGTCCCCCAATAAACCTGTATAGTAAGCTTGTCTCTTGCTCAGTTCCCTGATGCTTCCAGCACCAGCAGAGGCTAACTCTTGAGTCTTTCCCAATAAATCTGCTGGTGTAAGGTTGGCTGTGCTCTGACTTTGTGGTACTCCTTTGCTCCCCATTTCTAGAATACCTTCACTTCAGAGCTGTCACACGTCCATTGGAGAAATGTAAGTGTCAAAGTTAACCCATAAGCCTCAAGGACAGATAACTTCCTAAAACACTGGGCCTATGGTTCTTGGGAAATAACAAGCCACATGTCTTTGCTCCACTAAACATGTTTATTTGCACCAGATGTGCATCATTGGATGGGGACCCATAGGGAGGAAATATGTACACTTGCCCCTGATTGGACCTGAAGGGAAATCAGAATGTATGCTTGCCCATGGTTGGAGCTGATGGGAAATATGGTGTCCCTAGTTTTGCCCTTTTAAGTCTCTGCAAAATGTGACTCTTTGCCATTTCCTGGGAACCAAGGAATGGACTTGGCCTGAGTCCATCATCCTGGACAGTATTTAATTAAAGCTTTCTTCAAATTTGGCTCAAAATTGTGGAAATGGTTTTTCTCTCATGAATCTTAAGTTTAACAGAAGCCTTCCTGCTCAGAACTATAACACTTCCATTAGGAAAGCCTTTCCCCTCAGAGCTGTAATACTTATAGCCACCAGTACACTCAATTTAGAGTTTTGTCTTTCTTCCAATTAATGGTTATTGCCACTATGTTTTTTGTTTTGTTTGTTTGTTTGTTTGTTTTTCAGTGCTAGAAGTCAACCTGGGGATTCCTGTATACCAAGAATGTGCTGTGCTGTTAAGCTGTAACCCACCCTACAACCCACTTCAATTGGCCTAGTGGTTTCAGCTGGAAAGCCTCTGGGTAGAGCTCAAATAGTGAAAGGCCAGAGGGTGTCTAGTCATTAGCCTGGAGAGAGGGAGGGAGGGAGGGAGAGAGAGAGAGCCTTTTTACCAAATCCCCCTGTTTCCTGCTCCCAGTTCTCAAGCAGAAGTAATGCAAACTCCTCTGCAGCTGTTCATGGGAAGCTGCTACCATAGCTCTGTTCATGGGAGGGAGCTCAGAGAAATACAAGCGCAGTTTACATCCTAAATGGAACTTTCTTTCACAGCATTGCAGTGGATGGTTCTGGGTTTAGTTCCTTAGTGACTAAAAGCAATGGCTACTCCGCTTACCATCTCCCTTCTTTTTAAGGCCCAGGTGGCTATAAGAAATTTTGGTAAGGTTTCCTTGTTTGGGATGTGGTTTTAACCAGTGCCCTGGTCCTTTGGGAGACATAGACCAGGTTCTGGGTGTGGTGGCTCACACTGCAGTCCCAGCACATTGAAGGCCAAAGGCTAAAGCCATGGCCTTAAAAAGAATTACCTTCTAGTTCAGAGACTGGGAAGAAAGTTGAGGGAAGAGGAGAGAAAACAGGGGAAAGGGAAAGACAAAGGCAGGCAAGGAAAAGAAGGAGGAAACTGGAGGCAGACAGGCAACCTAGGAGAGTGCAGGAAGTCTAACTTGTTCATCCACCTCCTCCCTTGACTGGAGATGACTTCTCAAGGATAAAAGGTTAGTGGTGCCTAGGTTCTTTATCTACCTGGACTCCTTCCTGTGAGCACAGAAGGGGAGCCAGAAGTCCAAAACTGTTTTGCATATCCACAGGCTTATGGCAACCTTGTGGCCTTGGGGAACAACAACAGGCATGTCTGGCCAGCCAGCTGACTTAGTAACCCTAGTGACTCTGTTTCCATACTAAAAAAAAATGCACCTCCTGGACCTGCATTCTCTGAGTCAGGTGTGTGTGTGTGTGCGTGTGTGTGTGTGTGTGTGTGTGTGTGTGTGTGTGTAATTTACATTACAGAATTTGAATTACAGAATGCATTGGACATGTGTGAGCACAGTGGTCCGGCCCAGGAACCAAGTTTCTGTTGCACAAGATCCATACTGACTTTGTGGTGACCTTAATCCTTTCTTCTTTTATTTAATTTTGGGCAATTCATTTTCTGTCATGCCCTAAACCCAGAATATCTGCATGGAAACTTACCATGCTACAGTGGCCCACATAGTTCTATTTTCAAGAGCTCTTTTGCTCTGTGGTCTGGAAGCTCATGATCTTTCTTTCCAGGAAGTATTATTTGTGAATATCAGTGAGGCAGAGAGATACTCACCTTGATGTCTGTTCTCAGGGCAGTCTGTCCAGCTCAGTGGTGTGTAAATATCCATACACTCAGTCATCCCAGTGTCTTAGAGAGACGCATAGGCCTCATGGCTATAGCGTTGATATACAGGTAACACATGTACCAGTTTATACAAATGCCCTCTGCTTCCTCTCAGAACTGTCTGAATCTGTTGAAATTCCCTTTGTAAGTGGATATATGGAGTCAACTAGTTTAGTCTGCTAAAAGCTAAGCTTTCTCAAGCCTTCACCCTACCAACTGCCCTATAGTTAGTTTTGGGAAATGACCTGATGTCCTAGGACTTGCTTTGGCAAACCTTGGTTGAATTATGGAGAGTCTAACAGTTTGGTTGGGGGTGTCTTGGCTTCAGGCTCTTTTGTCCATTAACATGCTAAAGACGGTTATAAGTGAATGTCATGTATCCCAGACCAGCATGTCTGTGGAGCAGTCTTTCCAAAATACTTTCCAAAATACTTCAGTAGGACATTCTAGAGAATCAAAATTGGAAAAGACCCATCCAGAAACAAATTTCCTTCCTACTTTAAAATTGTATGATTTTATAAAAAGCATCAGAGGACCAATAGGAGCTTCTCACACATTTGCTGACCTGAGCACAGTCCACAGAACTCATGATGGGTGGAAAGAACCATCCCCCCAAAGTTGTCCTTGATCGCCATGCATATTCACCATGGTACTCCCGTGGACACACACACACACATACTAATACATTTTTAAAATAGAATTTGAAAGGTGGTGCAGAGCGAATTGTGAGTGGTGCAAAGCTGTAATACCACCCTTAGCCACAGTACTTGGAAGCTTGAGGCAGGAGGATCACTGCAAGTTCAAAGCCAGCTCCATATACTGAGATGCTGTCTCAAAAAGAATGCACACATTTAATGGGGATAATAGTTTTCACTGCTGATCCCATAGCATCAATAAAGGCTTTATGTCACCAGACTAAGCAGAAAGGCATTTATTATCTTGGTACTCTTTCGAAAGCAAAGAACTCATCTTAAATGTCAGCAAGAAGAAGCAGGGAGAAAGGCTCAGCCCAGGAGTTGCTCTGCACACCAGAACCTCCACTCTGCTGCTTACTGCATAGCTCCCATGAGCCTAGGAGAGAGAAGTGAAAGTCCCTGCACACTACCCAGAGACACTGTGCATAGTGAAAGGTGGTTTCCCTGTGTATAGGCACTACCCCCACTTCAATTCACTTCTCCCACTGAGCAGCCTGCTGTGGGAGGCCACATTCTGAACAGGCTCTCAACTTTCCTACTCTACAATGTCTACCCCATGTACAAACTCTTCTTGAGTATAAGCTGAGCATGGGTATTCGATGGGATGACATCTCATGAGCACATCCAATTATACTTCAAAAAAGGATTTTATTAGTGTAAATAAGGTCTCATTCAGTTGAGTGTAAGGGAAATAAGAATGAAGTTATCTTGGATGAGCCTGGCCTAATCAGGTGTGGATATTTTCTTTCTGTGCGTGTGCATGTGTTTGTGCGTGTGTGTGTGTGTGTGTGTGTGTGTGTGTGTGTGTGTTGAAACAGAGTCTTATTTTACCCAGACTGTGACTCCCTGTGTAGTCAATGATGCCTCTGAATTGATCCTTCTCTGTCTAACTCCTGAATGCTGGCTTTATAAATGTACACCACCATCCCTGATGTTTCAAAATCACCAAACCTGTGAAGCAAAATAAGCCTTATCTTTTTATGAGTCATTCATCTCCCACATTTGTCATAGCAACAGAAAACAACACAGATAGCCACAAAAAGTTATCAGCATGTGCAGAAAGCCCAGGGTTCTCCCAACACTCAAACTGCAAGGCTTTGAGAGGACGCCATCCCTACTTTCCCATGATGCTAAATGCAGTCTGGGTTGGTGTTGTGGTGCACACCTTTGATCCCAGCATTGGGGAAGCAGGGGCAGGCAGATCTCTATGGGTCCAAGATCAGCCTGGTCTACAGAGTGAGTTCCATAGAGAGACCCTGTCTCATCCCATTTTTCATACCCCTTAGAATAAAGTCCATCCAAGAACTCAGAAGCAATTGTTTAGTTAGTACTGAGCAGAACTCTAATATTGGCTGTCCCTTCCTTAGAATATTTCTTTCCAAAACATATTTTGGAGGCATATGACAAGTTAGAAAAGTTTCTGATTGGTTTTGTTTCCTCATTGGTAGTTTTGTGATAGTTTTGTGATTCATGTACTCATGAAAAAGAGTCAGTATTTCTGTAGGGAATCCCCTAGATGAATCAACTGTTTCAGCTCATGCACTAAGCAATATGTCCTGCTAAAAAGGACCTTCTTCCTAAGGCTCTTCAAGGAGATGACTGCTGCTCCAGGAAGTCTCCACAAATGCATTGTTCACATGGAGATTTAAGGGTCTTCTTTTGGTTTTGTTTGCTTGCTTGCTTGATTGCATTTGAGATGTCATCTTGCAGTGTATCCCTGGCTGATTTAGAACTCACCGTGCAGCACAGGGTGTCCTCACACTCACTACAAGCCTCCTGCCTCAGCCCGCTGAATGCTGAGTGCTGAGATAACAGGAGGGCTGCACAACATCAGCTTTCCTGACCGCATGCACATGTTGCTGTGGGTTCTCAGATTCCTGTCAATATTGTGCATAGTGACGATAGTCCCAACTGTTACTAAAAATCAAACATCCCATTCACAAACAGAGTCAGTGAAACAAAGATGTCATTTTAAAAAAGAAGAAGAAGAATCTTCCTGAAGAAAAGCACTAAAATGTTTGGTTTGATTTTTATCTTACAATGGTCCTTCTCCAGGCAGTGGAAGAGGATGGCAACCCACAGCATTCCAGAAAAACAGTTTTTTTGTGAATATAAATTTGCTTTTCAATGCATATATATCATCCCCATAGCCAAATGCCCAGCATGCTTCTGTTCTCACACCCAGTGTGTTTGAATGATCTCTCAAACCTTACTAAAGCCTCCAGACCTGACTTCCTCTGACAGCAGAACACTATTGGCAAATGTTAAGCATGGAAGAGAGGCCCCTAGGTCTTGCAATCTTTATATGCACCAGTACAGGGGAATGCCAGGGCCAGGAAGTAGGAGTGGGTGGGTAGGGGAGCAGGGGCAGGGGGAGGGTATAGGGAACTTTCGGGATAGCATTTGAAATGTAAATAAAGAAAATATTTAATAAAAAAACAGATAAAGCACACAACATCATAGACAGCAATATGATCTCAATAAAAATATTATAGTAAATAAAAAAAAAAGAACAGAATTTAAGCAACTGTGGTCTCCATGAGCAAAACAGAAAGCCTCACTTGCTAGACCTTGTATTGTAATTTTCCACATCAAGGACCAGTGAGAAGTCAGGCGCTCTCTCCTTGGGACAATAAGCAACTTCTTACAAAACCATACTTTGTGGGTTTCCCAGGTGTCTGTCACTTCCTGAACAGCACACAGGAAAGGAACAGTTCCTTAACTTTTACAGTGGTGCAAGACTGTGTCGCATTCTGTGAAGCTCAGTGTTTATTGGTTATAAATAAGGGAATTACCTCTAGACTCATCCTCTAACTTGACAATGAGAATATGACCCAAGTTTGGGATTGGGCTGCTGGTTCTGTTACTGATGTCATTTTGAACCCAGAGCCTGGTACATATTCCCCCTGTACTCCATTCCTGAGCGACATTCCCTCCTCTGCTAACTCTGACTCCTATTCCTGTAGCAAACCCATCAATGAATATATATAAAGAAATATTCACCAGTCAATACTCTACTAGTCAGGCCCACTAACACATTCCACACTCATGAAATGAGTACATAGATCCATTGGCATAGTGCTTTTAACATGTTTGGCCCAGGGAGTGGCACTATTTAGAGGTGTAGCCTTGGAGAAAGTGTGTCACTGTAGGTAGGTATGGCCTTTAAGGCCCTCTTCCTAGCTGTCTGGAAACTAGTCTTTTCCTGTTTACCTTTGGATTAAGATGTAGAACTCTCAGTTCCTGCTACACCATACCTGCCTGGACACTGCCATGCTCCTGCGTGGACTGGACCTCTGAACCTGTAAGCCAGACCCAATTAAATGTTGTTTTTATAAGAGTTGCCTTGGTGACAGTGTCTGGTCACAGCAGTAAAACCCAAACTAAGACAATTGGTATGACCCAATGTCTTGAGCATCAGTCTAGATCCTGTCTACCTTGGAGGCTTTATCCTTTATCCCTGGTAACAGGCGCACACATAAATATGCATACAGAGGGCAGAGAGCAACTTGGAGTATTGATTCTCAGGTGTAACCATGGGTATATTTTGCTGTTGTTTTGATTTTTGTTTTGAGATAGGTGCTCTGATAAGTCTGAAGCATGTCAAGTAGGCTGGGCTTGCTGACCAGGGGACCCAGCTATGCCAGCTTCCTACAAACTGTGATTAAAAGCATGCCACCATGCCCAACATTTTATTTATTGTGGATGCTGGTGATCCAAATCAGGCCCTCATGATGCAAGACAAGAGCTTTACTGGCTGAGCCATCTTTCCAGCCCCAGGGACATCTGTCTGTTATGTCTGTACTGATACTCTCCTGCTTCAGTCTGGACTTGCTGAGGCTCCCTTTTGTCTAAGTTGCCTTTGTCCCCTGGAGACTCTGCCAGCCTCTACCTAGACTGTAACAAGTCTATCTCATAGGCCATTGTTACAACTCTGGCTAATACATGCAGGCTTTCTTTAGTGCCCTGTTCTCTTGTGTTTGCTGTATTTAATACATGGTCAGGAATGCTAGCAGTGAAATATTAGTAGAATTGGGATTTCTAAAAGATACGGGTTTTGTTATTGGCTAGTAAACATAAACATAGGTCAGCCTGAAGATTGTGGCTTCCTACTCACATAGGGTACAGGAATCAATTAAAAGTGGGATTTGTCAATTCTTTCTGACAAATTTTGGCTGAGCTGGACTGAAATTTAAGAGTGGCAAGACAGGGAATCATGACAATGATCCTAGGAAAATCCTTGGAAAGGCCCTAGAATTCAAGGTCTCCTTACCCTTCCAAAGACCTGCCACAAGGAGGACAGGCATACATTTTCATCCACTGAAGCATTCTTCCTCTGGGTTTCACCTAGACAGACAATCCCAGAGTAGTGTGAGAAACAGGGCCAGGCTGCTCCTGTTGCCTGATGTACAATCCTCTAGCAGCATATCAGTATGCCAGACTCAAGGACACCAGAGTCCTGGTAGACACATTCTCAGAACTGTAGTGTGACTCCTGTACCTCCTTCCAACATAGTCTTCCATCTGCTCCTGTCATAGCCTTAGCCCAAAGGCAGCAGGCTGCCTTCCCATTCCTGAAATGCTCTTTCTACTTTCTTCTCCACATGGATCCCTCTTCTGCACACCAAACCCCAGGTATAAATTAGCTGACAGAATGCTGACATGGCCTTTAGGAAACCCAGAATCCCATAAACCAAACATAGTGGTATACACCTACAACCTCAACACTCAGGAGCTATAAGCAGAAGGAGATGAAGTCCAAGGTTATCCTAGGCTATATGAAGAGTCTGAGGCCAGCCTCAGATAGGGGACCCTGTCTCTAAACAAGCAAGCAAATAATCAAATGACCTACACTGATACAAACTGATGGAGGTAGTTTTTAAGACTTACATCTAAAGACATACATCATGCCAAATATCTGTCATTTCTTAACTCAAGAGCATGAGGGCATCTTTGCTCTGGTGCACTGCCGGGGAGAGGGTGGCCTGCAGAAGTGACACAGCTGCTGGGACAGACTCCATTTCTGGATCCAGATATTTGGCACCTTTCCCACCAAAGGAGAGGTGTTGGCCCAGGAGGGTTCTCACTGCCTGAGCTGGTAAGAGAGCCATCTTTGCAATCTTTGCTCCTGTGAGATGCCGTGAGAGGGCAGCCTGCAGAAGCAACACAGCTTCTGAGAAAGATCCTGTTTCTGTCTCTAGACATACGAGCACCTTCCCTACCAGAGGAGAGGTGTCTGCC
>NC_034598.1:3732069-3735007 GCF_900095145.1 Mus pahari | reverse complement strand
CCCTTGGTCTTGCAAACTTTATATGACCCAGCACAGGGGAACTCCAGGGCCAAGAAGTGGGAGTGGGTGGGTAGGGGAGCAGGGGCGGGGGGGAGGGTATAGGGAACTTTCGGGATAGCATTTGAAATGTAAATAAAGAAAATATCTAATAAAAAACAACATAATTTTTTTTAAAAAAAAAAAGTATGAGGAAGGAGGATCAGCACACGCCATGGGACCTGGCTACCTAAGACAGGAAGGCGACTGGAATGAACTGCTGCAGTCATGTCTTCATTCTGCTTTCAGGACCGTGAGCTGCTCCGCAGTCAGCTTCCACTGTATGACCAGTTTCTTCACTCTCCTGGCAGCCTGCACTGAGGCACTGAGGCAGCCATACCAACTGTGACAGACAGAAATCCCTGGAAACCATGAGCTATCCCTCTCTTAAGTTGCTTTTGTCAAGTGTTTTGTCTTAGTCACAAGAGAAGGAACTGGCATACATACATAGCTCTCTGCTTCCCAACTACAAGACTGTTTCATAACTTCAAGTAAGCTTTTCCAAACTTTAATTGTCAAAAGAAGACACTAGTGTGTTGAGTAACTCGGTCCTGAATATCAAGACTTGTTGGTCTGGGTCTAACATTCTTATTTTATAGATCAAAAATATTGAGGCCATAAATTACAAAAGCTGCCTAAAACCATAAATTGATTTTTCTAAAAAAAATTTCTGAAATTTGAATATCAGATATTATTGTACAGATTTACCTTGACCAATTGGAAAAGATATGCCAAAGGCTTTGAGAAACAATGAATATGATAATCAAAATACAATTTCTATCCCCAAATGGGAAAAGTCATATCACCTTTGCTATGGGATCATTTCCTTCTCTCTGTAACAAGGGATGGGGAATCGTTTCTCTCTCTAAAGGGCCTGACTAAATAGACCAATAAATAAATGACATCACCTGATGAGGTTTTTTATTAATTATTTTATTTATTTACATTTCAAATGTTGCCCCCCTTCCTGGAGGGCAGAGGAACAAAAGCCCCTGTTGAGGAAAGCTCCAGGAATGGTCCACACTATAAGGCAGGATGCTGCCTGCAGCTGCTTCATCTGGTTGAACAAGTGGCCCTCACTAACATGCTTTGATTGCTTACCATTACCCACACCCTTGCACTTTTGCATAACAGTTTCCTTACACAGCACCACAGCCAAACAGTTCTTAGAACGGTGTAGATACCTTCAGGATTATCCTCAATGCTTTTGTTCAAATTTCTTCCTCCTTCATTAAAAGTACTGAACTGCATAATACAAGAAAGAGAGAACACTCTCATTTCTTTTATCTTTTAGGGAAATTTTCCTTCACCATCTCTTCTGTCTTATTTATGAAAGCTTAACTCCTTTAGTGTGCTGTGTAAATAAAAAATACATTGATGGAAGCATGGCTCAGTGGTCAAGCCCCTTACTGAGCATGTAATAGACCCTGGATCTTCCCAAACCTGGACCAAATTAAATGTGAAAGCCAGCCATTGTGTTCCTCACAGGTAGTCCTAGAATTTGGGGTGGAGAAGGTGGAGAATCCAGAGTTCAAGGTCATCTTTAGCCAGTTTGAGACCAGCCTGAGTCATATTAGACCCTGTCTCCAAAAACCAGAAAGAAAAAAAAAAATTCTATGCATAGAAATTTTATGCAAAAGTGACTCATTAAGTAAAATTTCACAGCAGATTGTCAGCCTGGGTTATTTTGCTCACAGTGTGGAGTAAGAGTTGATGGATTTGGGGGCTGTGCTCTTATGTTTGCAGTTTGGTCAGCCTCTACTTCCTTCCCGCCTCCTCCCCGCTGGCTTAAGCATTGGCTTGGGTGAACAGTGTGCCAACACAGCCCTTTGCTCAGAATACAAGAATCATGCCACCCACAGACTGGTGGCTGGAGGCCAGAGCCCTGCCAGCAGTACAGGCAGGAGCCAGGCTGTGCCTAGAGTAGGAATTTCTACTCATGGTTCCTTCCTGGGAGCCATTGGGTGTCACCACCAACAGCTAAAAGAAGGCAAGAATAAGAAAGAAATCAGGGAGCTACCTCCCACCTGAGGTCTACATGGGAGACCATTCACATCCCTCTCCATTGTTTCTGTCTACTTGAAAAAGCTACTGTGGCAAGAATGTAAACCAAACCAGAAAGGTTTAGGCTGCTGGTCTGTTGCTGAGGGAAGGCAGGCAGTCTCATAAGTCCTTAGTCAGACAACAGATAGCAAGGCTCCCTGCAGAACAATTTGCCAGCAATTGTCAGGCTTCCGAATGTCCAAGCCTGTGGTCTAGTGGCCCATCTTCTGGAAACTCAGCTTCAGCATATAATTAAGAAAGCACAAAAAGACTATGTAAAAGGATGTTTATCAAGGAGCTCTTTGCAACAGAAAAATATCAGAAACAGCTAAATGTCCAGTAAGAAACTTATTTAACAGGGTACTATGCAGTTATTTTAAAATGTGAATATCTTTATAAGATACTGATATGGGAAGATGTATAAAATATAATTATCTAGAATGAAGCAACTCATAACTTTGTTGATAAGGGTAACACACGTGCACAGAAAAGGGTGCAGAAAACTACGCTCACCAACCTATCCAATGTAATTACCTTATTTTATTTTTTAATCAACATATTTTTATAATTTTGCATTTCATAGTAATGTGTATATGTATATTTTTATTTATTATTATTATTATTACTATTATCTTTATTTACATTTCAAATGTACCATGCAGTTTTTATNACAATTGCTCTGTAGTACAGCTTAAGGTCAGGCATGGTGATTCCACCAGAGGTTTTTTTTTATTGTTGAGAATTGTTTTTGCTGTCCTAGATTTTTTATTATTCCAGATGAATTTGCAAATTGTCCTTTCTAACTCTGTGAAGAATTGGGTTGGAATTTTGATGGGGATTGCATTGAATCTGTAGATTG
>NC_034598.1:3703551-3732058 GCF_900095145.1 Mus pahari | reverse complement strand
CCAGAAGATGTGTTTCCTCTGCAGTTTATTCACTCACCTGCACAGACTAGTCACTGAGGGACCCTGGACAAAATATGACTCTCTCACCTGCTCTGGCAGACAGAGCCCTCACAGGTGGCCACCTTTCCTCTGGCGAGGAAGGTGCCCAAATTTCTTAAGCCCGAAACAGTGTCTGTCCCAGAAGTTAGGTTGCTTCTGTCTGCCCCGAAGCTGTGTAGCTTCTGTGGTCCACACTCTTGCCAGCGCAGACTGGAGCCTAAGTGAACCAGAGCAAAGATGGCTCTCCTGTCAGCACAGGCCTTAAGACTCCTCCAGGGCAGACACCCCTCCTCAGGCAGGAAAGGTACAGGATGACTGGAGCCAGAAACGGGATCTTTCCCAGAAGCTGTTTTGCTTCTGCAGGCCACCTTCTCCCCAGCAGTGCATTGGAGCCAAGATGGCTCACCTTCCAGCTCAGGCCTTGGGACTCCTCCCAGACCGACACCCATCCTCGGGCAGGAAAGGTGCCGGATGATTGGAGCCAGAAATGGGATCTTTCCCAGAAGCTATGTTGTTTCTGCAGGCTGCCCTCTCCCCTGCCACTCACTGGGGCAAAGATGGCTCTCTTACCAGCTCTCCTCTCATATATTTTTATTGTATAAGGAAAAATAAATTTACATTTAAGTTAGATAATGGGAGCTTAAGTGTGTAGCTCTATAATAGAGTACTTGTCTAGCATTCATAACTCTGGGACTCTATGCCTAGTACCCCCACCCAATCACACATACACAAAAAAATATATACAAAAACATTTAACAATTATTTTACAAACATGGCTATCTCATGTCTGCTATCAAATACTACACTTACAGCAAATACAAAAGAATTTATAAGATGGCCTATCTTTTTTCATGGTAAAGATATGTTTGTCCTATCAGTTTGTGGCTGAAAAACTACAAAATCTTTTTCAATAGTCAAACATCGTTCAATACTTATAACTCTGGCATAGTGGTGTTTCCTTAGGGTGAGCATTTGTAGTAAATTTCAGCACAGTGTCAGTGAAGGAAATGGTGGCACCCATGCACACATCACTGTAAAGGAGGAAAATCTACCCATTTGTGTCAGTTTTGACCCATGAGGTAAGTCACATTGTGATTTATAGCAATTATTTCATTTGCAAATGGGAAACTCCTGTTCTGTGGCCCACTTCTTCAAAACGTTTCTGCAGAACCCCAGGCATGCGTACCCTGCCCGTGCTAGATTCAGCTCCTCTATGGAATGAAGTTCATGTTGGCAGATCCTTTGAGTGAAATTTAGCTTATGAACATAAAACTCTTATGAGCCTCCTAAGAATAAAGGAGGAGCCTTTGGACAATGAAAGGAAGAAAGTTTAGATGACTCAGGAGAGAATCCAGGGCTGTTTCTCAATGCAATGCTACAAAATTCCTTTAATGAGCCAATTCCAGAGATCTTAAGACAACCAAGACTTCAGCCCCTGCTGGAATCTGTACTGTCAACATTCACACCCAACTTGTAAACACTATTATTTTTATTTGGGTCAAAGTTTAAAAGGCGTTTCTTAGCCAACATTAATTCAGAAGTTATTCTTTCAAACAGTACATATACTTTTAGAGTAAAACTATTTAAAGTACATAGTAGTCACTTTCTAAAGTGAAGCCAAATACTGAATCAGATTCTATTAAATTATCAGTACACATAAGTACATGGAGACATGGTGTGGAAATTAAAAGGGCTGTAGGAAGAAGGAGTAGGGAGGATAGCCCGCGTCCAGCCAGAGTTCCTCCTGTGCTCTGGGCAGGTGGACATGGGAGGGCTGCCAGACACTTTCCATTGGGCTCTGGGTGGGCATCTAAGCCTCTGACCCCACTCAACAGGGGGTGGACCGGGGGTCCTGGCATGACACCCTGTAGCCCCGGGATTAAGGGAGAGAGGGCTGAAGGAGAGAGGTTCCCATACAGGTGAGAGTAAGCGCAGCAGGTGTTGATGAACAGAGACAGTTTATGGTTTTAGGGCTTTATTATAGAAAGGGGAAGGGGAAAAGAGAGGAGAGGGAGAGAGAGATAGAGAGAGAGAGAGAGAGAGAGAGAGAGAGAGAGAGAGAGAGAGAGAGAGAGAGAGAGCAGCTATGGCCAAGAGGAGAGAAGGGGGAAAAGGAGAGAGAGAAGAAAGGCTAGAGAGTAAGAAAGAGAGAATAAGAGAGTGAGAGGAGAGTAAGAAGAGTAAGAGAGTGAGGTGGGGCCTAGCAGCCCCTCTTATGTTATGCTGTTATCTTTACTGCTGCTAGGTAACTGGGGAGGAGTCTAGCCTGAAGGTCAAAAGCTTGGGACATTGCCGACATCACTACTAACCATGCTTCTCTTGTGGGGGCTGAGGGGGCGGTAACTTCAACAGGAGCCAGGATTCCAGGAGACATTAGAGAACTCATTCCATCCCATATAGATGAATTATCACCACCGGTCCCGGGGTTCAACATCTAGTCTGATCTGGAAACCAGGCTGTCTGTGCATAGCCCAATGCCCCACAACGTGTATGATAAAGTATTCAACAGCTATGACTACTGTGTCACATTTGTCTCTTTTATATAAAAACACCACCACTACCACCATCACCACCACCACCACCAACAGCAACAACAAGTAAGTCATCCTATCTATTAGGCAGCATGAAAGTCCATCATTACTGTAAAAATAACTGAGTCTACTTGAAGAATAAATCACTATTCACTGTTTTAAGGGTTAATAGTCATTTTTTGGAATTCAAGGTCAATATTTCTGAGGTTTTATTCCCCTAATCATGTACCATAAATTTATTTAAAAAAATAATAGTGCTGTGGTTTCATGATGTCCTATTATTTGTTGAATGTAATTCCAAGCCAGATGTGGTATTGCAAACCTTTAATTCCAGCACTCAGCAGGCTGAGGCAGGTAGATCTGTATGAGCCTAGTCTTCATAGCACCATAGTAAGTTTGAGGTCAGCCACAGTTACATGTGGAAATACTGTCTGCAAATAAACAAATAAACAAAACTAAATAATTCATCAAATTCCAGTGAAATAGTGTTGAAAAGTAGAAGCTTTCAGATGTGGTTAGCATATTAGCTTACATCTAGTTTCAAGAGCAATTCCTGCTCACAGGCCTGTCAGTGATTAGGTGGTGAAGGTCTCTGTCCAGGCTTTTCTGGCTGGCAGGGGAAGGTAATGATTGGTCAGGCTCTCTTCTTTGCAATTTTTGGGGCAGTGCCCATGGTTTTCAGACCCACCCTGCTAGACTCTGAGCTTTATTAGTTCTGATGGTATCCATATCTTTCCGTGGAAATATAAACAAATCCATCCCAAACACAACATATTCACTGACTTCCATTCTGATGTTAACACATCTTCATAATATGCAGGCTGATATAATTCCTCAAGTTTTTATCTATAACCCAGTGTCTCACAGTCACTCTTATCCCTTTCTGTTAATAATCAGAAAATTTAAATTTAACAGAGTACTAGTCTATTCCTGGAGGTCTTTAGCCTTCCTTTTATGTTTTATAAATATTATTTTTAAGATGCCTATTTTTTTTAAAGTTCAGTGTTACTTTTTTATTGGATATGTTCTTTATTTACATTTCAAATGTTTCCCCTTTCCAGGTCTTTCCTTAGGAAATCCCCTATCCCACCCCCACTCCTCTTGACTCTATGAGGGTGTTCCCCCAGCCACCCACCCACACTCACCCACTCCCACCTGCCCTCCATGGCATTCCCCTACACTGGGGTATCAAACACCCTCAGGCTCAAGGGCCACTTCTTCCACTGATGTCCAAAAAGGCCATCCTCTGCCACATATATGGCCAGAGCCATGGGTCCCTCCATGTGTACTCTTCAGTTGGTTGTCCATTCCCTGGGAGTTCTGGGGGTCTGGCCAATTAACACTGTTGCTCTCCTCATGGAGCTGCAACCCCCCCTCAACTCCGTCAGTTCTTCTACAACTCCTCCTGGACCCTGCACTCAGTCCAATGGTTGATTGCGAGTATTTACCTCTGTACTTGTCAGGCTCTGGCAGAGCCACTCAGGAGACAGCCATATCAGGCTTCCATCAGCAAGCACTTCCTGGCATCCGCAATAACATCTGTGTTTGGTGGCTGTATATGGGATGGATTCCCGGGTGGGGGAGTCTCTGGATGGCCTTTCCTTCAGTTTCTACTCCACACTTTTCTCCATATTTCCTCCTGTGAGTATTTTGTTCACCCTTTTAGAAAGCACTGAAGCATCTACTTTGGTCTTCCTTCTTCTTGGGCTTCATATGATCTGTGAATTGTATCTTGGGTATTTTGAACTTTTGGGTTAATATCCACTTCTGCATACCATGTGTGCTCTTTTGTGGCTGGGTTACCTCGCTAGTGATGATATTTTCAAGTTCCATCCATTTGTCTGCAAATGTTATGAAGTCATTGTTTTTAATAGCTGAGTAGTACTCCATTATATAAATGCCTATAGCTCTTTTTACAGATGCTTGACCTGTAGAATTGTGTGTTATAATGTGCTTTACACTATAATATGCAAAGGATTGCTTCATGTTTCTGGAAACATATATGTGGGTGTTATCAATCTTAATTTGTACAGGTAACTCCATGATAGCCATTACTACCAGCAAATGTGTAATTATAGAATCAGCCTTTTCACAACTCAAAGCAGTTGCCCATTAAAACCCTAATTGTGTATCAATGGTGTGGTACAAAAGGAAACACATCCATCTGCAAGAATCATTTTCTTTTGCTACCCTTAGGGTTACTTCCATCAGGTAATGGAGTTTCGTTATCTAAAGAACAAGAAGGACTCCACAAGTCATCAATCTCTGAGTATTATACAATAGCAACACAAATGATCCAAGGCAGATGGAAGTCACAATTATTTTCCTAGATTGCCTAACTCAGTCTATTATCTATCTGTATTTTCAGATCCACAGTCAACCAAAAATTTATGCTTACCATGCCCAACTTGCTTGGAAAATGCTAAGAAGAATATAAAATTGAGCCATTAAAAGCTGAACACAGAACCAGCCATTTGCACATCCATACTAGCAAATGAGTGTCAAAGTTATACCACAGCTAGAGTGAGTGTCTGGGTCCTACCAGCACCTACAGTCTTCTGTTCATTCTGTGACTAACAGCTCCCTCCTACCTTCTCTATTGACCCATCTCTATTGACTTCAAATTTGCACGTTCTGGCTCTTCTCATCAAACTTCATCCAGATTTCCCTGCAGCAGAGTTTCCCTATAGCATCTGCCAGGCAGAACTCAGTGTCAACCCAATTGATGAACTCCTGCATGTAGCAAGTTTCGTTCTCTATCACATGCTGGAGTATGGAAGAAATAACTGGGCATCTTGGTGCCCCAAATCTGTGAATACCAATCTTAGATATGTTCTTCAAGCTGACTGTATCTTTCCTATAATCCTCTAGCATGTTCCCATTTCCAAAGCTCTCTCCCATCAATTCTTCCAGCAACCTTTTGCCATACTCCTCACCTGGTAACATTCCATCTCATTCCACTGAGCTCATGAAAGCCACCTCAAGGCAACTTCTCTACTCGAACAACTGAGTCACCAAATCTAATTATATTGACAACACTACTTCTCTTATACTGAAAAGTCATCATCATTGATTTGGAGCCAGTCTTTCAGTATGTGCTATGATTCTTTCCCCAATTTTCCAGTGCTGATCTGAAATTAACCCCACTTACATATGAGTATACATATTCAACTTTTTAGAAAATTCCTCATCAGCATTTACACAAGCTTGAATATCATGGCAGAGAAAGAGGCACCCACCTCCTTCAAAATCCCTTCTCTCTGGCAGCCTGTATCGCTTCTATTCTTCACTGTCAAGGTTTTTTAGGAAGCTTTATTATACTCAGTGTGTGCTCATTCACCAAGCTCATTCCTCAGCCACTGCCATCTAGTTTTCCTCAACCTGATTCTACCAGAAGTGCTCCTGAAAAATTACTAAAGTGGTGCATATGATCAAATGCAGTAATATCTAGATATCTCTATGTATCTGTGTCTCTGTCGCAGTCTCTCTTTCTTGGTTTATTTTCTTTCTTTTTTATTAGATATTTTCTTTATTTACATTTCAAATGTTATCTCCTAAGAAAGGAGATAACATTTGAAATGTAAATAAAGAAAAATCCTCCAAAAATCCTCTATACCCTCCCCACTCCTCCTGATCCCCAACCCACCCACTCCTGCTTCCTGGCCCTGGAATTCCCCTATACTGGAGCATAGAACATTCAGAGGACCAAGGGCTTCTCCTCCTATTGATGACCAACTAGGCCATCCTCTGCTACATATGCAGCTAGAGCCACAAGTTCCACCATGTGTTTTCTTTGATTGGTGGTTTAGTCCCAAGGAGCTCTGGGGGTACTGATTAGTTCATATTGTTGTTCCTCCTAGGAGGCTACAAACCCATTCTGTTCCTTGGGTACTTTCTCTAGCTCCTTCATTGGGGACCCTGTGCTCGATCCAATGAAGGACTGTGAGCATCCACTTCTGTATTTGCCAGGCACTGGCAAAGCCTCTTAGGAGACAGCTATATTAGGCTCCTGTCAGCAAGCTCTTGCTGGAATCTGCAATAGTGTCTGGGTATGGTGGTTGTTTATGGGATGGATCCCCAGGTGACGCAGTTTCTGGATGGTCATTCCTCAGTCTTTGCTCTGAACTTTGCCTCTGTAACTCTTTCAATGGGTATTTTGTTACCCCTTCTAAGAAGGATCGAAGTATACACAATTTAGTCTTCCTTCTTCTTGAGGTTCATGTGTTTTGTAAATTGTATCTTGGGTATTCTAAGTTTCTGGGCTAATATCCAGTGATCAGTGAGTACATATCATGTGTGTTCTTTTGTGATTGGGTTACCTCATTAGGATGATACCCTCCAGATCCATCCATTTGTCTAAGAATTTCATAATTCACTGTCTTTAATAACTGTGTAGTACTCTTTCCTAGTTTTTCTATTTCCAGAGTTGTCTCCTTTGTGATTTATTGTTTCTAGTTTCATTTTTAGATCCTGGATGGTTTTGTTCAATTCTTTCACTGGTTTGGATGTGTTTTCTTGTAATTCTTTAAGGGATTTTTGTGTTTCCTCTGTAAGGGCTTCTACCTGTTTACCTGTGTTCTCTTGTATTTCTTTAATGGAGTTATTTATGTCCATCTTATAGTCCTCCATTATCATCATGAGAAGTGACTTTAGATCCATATCTTGTTCTTCTGCTGTGATGGTGTATGCAGAACTTGCTATGGTGGGAGAGTTGGGTTCTGATGATGCCAAGTAACCTTGCTTTCTGTTGCTTCTGTTCTTACTCTTGCCTCCTGCCATCTGTTTACCTCAAGTGCTTATTGCCCTCAATATATCTGATTGGAGCCTCTCCTTCCTGTAATCCCGGTTGAGTCAGAACTCTTTGAAGTCCAGCTTTCTCTCTGATCATGTGATTTCAGGATCCTGTGATCCTGAGATTCTGGATGTGTCAGAGTTCTTGGCAGTCAAACTTCCTCTGAGACCCTGAGATCCTGGTGTGACCAGGCTCCTGGGATCCTGGGATCCTAAGATCCTGTGCGTGTTAGAACACCTGGAAGTGGTACCTCCTCTGGTGATCATGGGGTTGTCCTCTAAGTTCAAAACCAAGGTAGATCAGTGCAGACTGGATGGAACCCGAGCCACTGACCGGGCGGGATTCCTGTGTCCTTATTCCTGCTGGCCCCAGGACCTCCTGGTTTTACTGGAACAGATGTTGTGTTCCACTCACCAGTGATCCTAAGATCTAGGCATGCTAGAGTGCCTAGAAGAGTGGAGAGTCCTCTGTGAAATGTGTGACTGTCAGCCAGGTTTTCACCCAAGGTGGCCCAGTGCTGGCACTGACCAGAAGGAACCCCTCAGGTCTTCATTCTTACACCCTATTTTACCCTAATTTGCTGCTGGTGGTGGTTTTTGTTTTTTCAACATGGTTTCATCTTGTAGGCTGGGTTATCTTATAACTTATTACATAGCCAGGCTAGCCTCCTCTCCTGTCTTATCTTCCTTATACCTTCCTTATACGGGGATTACAAAAGCCCTATGTCCTATTCTTTGTTTTTAAGACAAAATTCTCACCATATGATCCAATCCTCCTGTCCAAATCTATAACTCTCCTGCTTTAGCCATGCAGCACCTTAGTTTACAGGCCTGGACCACTGTGCCTCATTATTTGTTTTTTGTTTTTTGTGAGACAAGGCTAGCCTCAGCTGGCCTCAAGCTCATTATATAATTGAGGATGACCTTGAACTCCTGATCCTACTATGTACACCTCGCAAGTGTTAGGACAGCGGGCATGAGGCACCTAACCTTAAATTTTAACTTTTCACAAAACAATCTCTCTCTCTCTCTCTCTCTCTCTCTCTCTCTCTCTCTCTCTGTTCCTTTCTTTCTCTCTTTCTTTTTCTCTTTCTTTCTTCCTCCTCTTCCTCCTTTTCCTTCCTGCCTTCCTCCTTTTTCTTTTGCATATAAAAGTGTAGTGCAAAATTGGCAACTAGTGAGATATGAGCTCTACAGTCATTGTTTACCCGTCAGTGGCCTAGAATGTTTAGGGGGCCGTCAGTGATGATTCTTTAACTATAGAAAGAAAAGGAGACAGAAAAGAAGGGAGGAAGAGGGAAGAGAATGAGGGGGCAGAAGAGAATGAATTTCATCTTGTGTAACACAGATCTCCCTGCTTGGGCCTCAAAGTAGGTCATGTTTTGGCTGTTCGTGGGACACTAGATTGATACCCTCAGTCATCCCAGTCTGTGGAATAAGAAGAATACAGGTACACTTTCATTTACCTTGGCTGTAAAAGGTAAGTAAATGGATTAGGTTCTGTATTTAAAATCAGAATGTTTGAGTTCCACAATATTTTTGTTGTAATTACTTAAGAATATACTGCTCTTAAAATATATATCCTGGCCTAGGAAGATGGCTCAGAGAATAAAGCACTTCCCATAAAAGTATAAGGGCCAAAGTTTGGATCCCACATCAAAAAACCAGGTAGGCATGGCAGCCTCCTATACTCCAAGCACTGAGGATGCAGAGACAAAGAATCCTAGAGCATAAAAGCTAAGCTAGCTGGCCTGGCAAGCCCTGGGTTCAGTGAGAGACAATGCCTCAATAAATGAGGTAGCGATCCATTGAGAAAGATACACAATAACAACCTTAAGCCAACATACTTACACATACACACACAGATACACATATGTGTGTTAACCCATAAACACATACACACAGATGCACTTATATATCTTCCTTTTAATATTAACACATATATATGAGTAAAATCTTCATAACAATTATAGATAGAATATTTTCATCTTTTCTCTGACTTCCCACTTCAAATGATTGGGGACATATGCTTTTTGCTAAAACAATTTGTTAAAGAAAGCAAAACTTTAGGAGTCTCAAGTCTCAAATTAGAACTTTTAAATGTGCCCTTTATTCTCAGGCCTGTTTCTCTGTGGACAGCCATTGTGTATGTGTGAAATCCACCTTTCTCCCCCTTTAATGGCATCTACTTCTCAAAATATTTGAATCAATGGAAGACTTCAGTCCCTAAATTAAAATGAGAGGAAATGTTAATTTAAGGACAATAAAGAGACAGGACAACAAGCTTCAAAAGCTTGTTTTTTGTTGTGTGTATTTGTTTGTTTGTTTGTTTGTTTTTTTGATACAGAGTTTCTCTGTATAGCCCTGGCTGTCCTGGAACTCACTGTGTAGCCCAGGCTGCCCTCTCACTCACCTGCCTCTGCCTCCAGAGTACTGGGATTAAAGGCGCATGCAACCACCACCCAGGTCAAATCCTATTTTTGATGAAATATAAATTATCTTTCTAATAAGTCAGATTAAATCCCTCATCTGAGGTGGAATTTAGCTAAAAGTTTTTGGAAAGCAGAGCCAGCATCCCTTTGCACAAGTGCTCGATGACTGAGTTTGCAGAGGACATTGGCCTTTGCTGGAAGTAAGTATAAGAACCATTGCTGAGTTGGGAGCAACCAGACTCCTCCGCTTCAAAGCTATCCCTTCCAAACTCGAGTCGAAGACCAGAGAACTTTTGAGTGATTTCTTAGGCTCTCCCTAAGATGTATGTCATATTTACAGTGTGTAGTCCTGCTCTGATTAATAAAGTACATAATGGAGTTGGGGAGGCCAAAAGATTGTATTCATTTTTGTAGACTTTTCTTGGAGGGAAAGGGGAGAGGAAAAGGGAACGATCTTTTGTGGCAAGTGCTTAATCCTTTGAGCCATCTCCCAGCTCAGGATAGTTTTAAGAGTAATATGTTCTTCTTTTTCTTTTTTTAATGTGTTGGTTTTGTTTGTTTTTTTGTCTGACCTACAGCTTTCCTGCCTCAACCTTAGTCAGGGTTACAGGATATACCAGTATACTTTGTATTTTGTTGGGTTTTTTTAACTTATTTTATTAGATATTTTATTCATTTACATTTCAAAAACTATTCCAAAAGTCCCCTATACCCTCCCCCCACCCTGCTCCCCTACCCACCCACTCCCACTTCTTGGCCCTGGCGTTCCCCTGTATGGGGCATATAAAGTTTGCAAGACCAAGGAGCCTCTCTTCCCAATGATGGCCGACTAGGCCATCTTCTGCTACATATGCAGCTAGAAAAATTACCCAAGGAGCAGAAGGGGTCTACAACCCTGTGGATGGAACAAGAATATGAACTAACCAGTACCCCCAGAGCTTGTGTCTCTAGCTGCATATGTAGAAGAGTAATATATTCTTAAATATTTTTCTTACAACAACCACATGTTGGAATTCAAATATATATTTTGATCTTGAATACAGTACTCCAGTTAATTACCTTTTCCAACCACAATAAACCAAAATCTCTTTGTCATTCTTTTCAGTTTGAAGTGCGAGACAGGATTCTGTCAATAGTCTTATTGTTTGAGTGCAACTCAATTTCCTATGCTTGAGTTTCTGAGAACTTCTTTAAACCTAGCTTAGCTTTTCTTTGAGACTGGCTAGGTTAGGTTAGACAGTGCCTCATGTAGCACAGGCTAGCTTGAAAGTTACTATGTTGCTGTGTCTGTCCTTGAACTCCTGATACTCCTGCCTAACTGGGTTTAGAGGCATCAGCTGTCACACCCATCATAATGCTTGCTTGGTTTTCTTTAGTGTCTGTATGGAAGCCAAGCACTGAAAAGTTCCAAGGCTATATTGATGGTTCTGGGTGAGAACTGCATGGTCTTCAGAATCAAACTTGGCATATTTGCCTGGATTATGTATTCAGTAGCACATTGGGAGTGGAAGGAGAAAGACAGTTTCACAGCTCATTGTACAGCTAGAAACTGGATTCAACAAACACCTGGTTTTATCTATCCACCTGCAAACCATAGACTTCTGACACACACTGGAGATCAGTAACCACCCTTGTACTAAAGCATCCCCACAACTCAGTATGTTTGGCATCCCATGCTCATGCGTCAGGTGATGCTGTACCTTCACTAGGAGACACTAGTGAAACTCTACACGCATATGCCCTCTCATGTGTAGGCATTTCCTGAACAAATCAACTGTTGCCACATACAAGCTGAAAGACAGGGGTGATAATAACCTTCTGACATAAAAGCTACTGCTGGGCTCTAAAATCAAAGAGGACAGTGCCTTCTCTGAAATGAAGTATATCTCTTCTCCACACCAATATGTAGTGTGTGCTGCCTGGTTCATGATAAAAGATAGGGAACGTGCCCCTATGTATTCTGTGTGCTCTTACAACAAAATAAGCCAAAGCTGAGACTGACCCATCAACTTTCCTAGCTTAGTCTGCCCAATAGATAGTAATGAAGATGGAAGGGTCAAATAGTAGAAAGGACTCCAAGTTGGAGATAAGAATTTCTTTGAGTAAGCTAAAGAAAGGATATCAAAGACTTGGATAAAGCACAACCCCTTGATAAGATTGAGCTCCTAGTCAATTAGAATCTGTGTTCCTAGGACCAGAAACTGACATTTTAATAGAAGCATACTTAGAATTCTAATACTTTTTGAGTTGATTCAGGAAGACATTGATGAGAAACCCCTCTTGTTGGGAAAGGAGGAATCACAGAATATCAAAGAAAATAGAATTTATCCAAACCGTTAGTTTACAAATGGAAAATTTGAATCTAAGAAAATTTGAATGACACCAAAGTTCACTTAGAAAATGATTGTCTGCAGTGGATAATGAGATTTTCTGCTCATAAAAAAGGACAGTGTAGGTGTTTGGGGCAAGCAGAAAATGCACAACACAGTTTGTGTAGATAGTCAAGTTATACACCGGGCATACACATTATGTAAATGTACTTTAAAATTCAAATTCCATAAATCCAATCTTCAGTGTTATTATAAACAAAACACAAGGAAGGATAAGAATGACAGCTGCTCAAGAAAACCTCTGAATGACTTGTTGTAAGAAGTACTCAAGATATTATTTACTAAGTCTGTGGAGTAAAGTGGTAATGACTCTCTTAGCCCCCACCCTTCAAGGAAATGGATCATATCTCCATATCTTCCCAAGAAAAATAATATTTTGCATTTATCTTCCTGTCCTAGGTTTGCTAGGATTTTCTGTTCAACATGGGCAGAGTACATTGGTAAAATAAGATCATTACAATAATCAACAACAACAAACCCTATGCAAAAGAAGGCAAGGTCAGACGACCCAAATCCAGCTATTGCCTCTTTCAGCCTCCACACTACTACTATGTATAACTTTCAAATTCCTAGAATAATTTGTATTGCTTTTTAAAAATTACACACACATACACACAAATTCAAAAAGAAAAGGAAATTTAAACACATGCTAAAGCCAATTTTCACAATTTCCCTGTGCAAAGAAAAAGAAACAAATCTCAAGAGATGGATAAGTCTGTAAAATGTCCATCCGGCAAGGAGAAGTACCTGAGTTCAAATCGCATAGAAAGCCCAATGTGGTTATGCATAGCTATATTCCAATGCTCTGAAGGAGATGTGGAAAACAGGTGGGTCTCCAATGCGCACAGATCAGCCAGTCTGGCCAGTCAATGAGCTCCATACTTAGTGTGGTGATAGATCAAGACAAAATAAATGAGGAGAAGGAGGAGCAGAAGGAGCAGGAGGAGCAGGAGGAGCAGAAGGAGCAGGAGAAGGAGGAAGAGGAGAAGAGATGGTGAGTCAGGTCCTTTAACATATTAACTACAGTAGGGAGAATCTCAATTTCCACTGACTTCTCATTTTGGCTTCCAGAGTAACTACTTCCAAGGCCACTGTGCCAAGAGTCAAGAAGCCCCTCCTAATAAGCTGTATTTTAGAACAGCCTAAGCTACATAGTAAGTTCAAGTCCATAGTAGGCTATATAGTGAGACCTTGTCTGAATTTAAGAAGACAGATGTAAATACAGAGTTTGGAATGTGATTGAACAGGGAGATGAGGCCTGGAGAAGAAATGGCAAAATGCCATTGGAAGTTCTGAAATGTTCTGAGATGAAGCAGCTTCCTGTGTGGGATCAGCTACTCAGCGACTCACTCTAATAAGTACTTCAGATAGTACTTATTAAAGTCACAAAGTAAAGTGGTGTGACCATATTAGCCCCAACCCTTCGAGGAAATGGGTGTTATCTCTGTGACTTCCCAAATGAAAACAATATTGTGACATTTATCTTGGCTCCCATCAAAATTTCTTGTTCTCATTTCTTTGCTGAAACAAGACAGACTGATGAGGAGGAAGAAGGTGTGTTCCATATGACGAAACGTAGACTTTCCCCAGACTATTCTCTAACTTGTGACTATCCCTCTGCCTCTGCCTCTGCCTCTGCCTCTGCCTCTGCCTCTGCCTCTGCCTCTGCCTCTGCCTCTGCCTCTGCCTCTGCCTCTGNTCTGCCTCTGCCTCTGCCTCTGCCTCTGCCTCTGCCTCTGCCTCTGCCTCTGCCTCTGCCTCTGCCTCTGCCTCTGCCTCTGCCTCTGCCTCAGGATGGTTGGGATTTTAAATGTGAGCCACCCCTCTTCACTTTATATTGATTATATTGATTTGTTCAAATAATTCTTACTCGCCTTTGCTCAACAAAGCCATGCTTATATGCACTCAGCTTTTTAACATCATGAAGCTTTCCTATGGAAGGATTAAGCACCTCCAATGCCAACCATGGGAAATGCTAAGGATCAAAACCAATGAGAGAAAGCTGCAGCTCCTCACAGCTGTAACCACAGGCCTTCTAACAGTTGAACTGCAATTTCTGTAGGGTAAACATCTGAGAATACAAAGAGAAAGACATCTGAGAAATGTGCAGATTGACTAGTGCAAAGTAACCAACCTCTACAGAAATGTAGTTGTTTCCAAAACCAAGAGCTGGGAGCTGTCTTAAGAGTTCTTACTGGTTATAAACCTGGGAAACCCTAACAAAATCCCCTAGAACATTTTTCCCAGCCCCTGAAGAGTGTGTGTGTGTGTGTGTGTGTGTGTGTGTGTGTGTGTGTGTACATATGCATTTAATTGGGAGCTTACAGTTTCAGACAATTAGTCCATGACAGTATGATGTTAAGGGAAGTGGCTGGCGGGCAGGCACAGCTCAGGATCAGAAGCTGAGAGCTTTGCATCTTAATCTACAGAGAGGAGGCAGATATACAGAGAACAACTGGCTCTACCTTGGCATTTTAAAACCTCAAAGTCTACCTTCAGTGACACACCTCCTTCAACAAGGCCACACCTCCTAATCCTTCCTAAATAGATCCTTCAACTGGGAAACAGTCATGTCTAAGGGGCTATAGGAGCTCTTCTCATTCAAGCAACTACACATGCTATCCTTCACTTGTGTGTCTCACAGAGTCTTAGTCTGGTGAGGACTGAGAGGGGGAGTGCAGGGGGCGGGTGGGGGTGAGGGTGGGGTGGGAGTGGGGAGTGTCTTTTCAAAGTATCATGTAAACAAGAAGTGATGTTTTGGCACCTCATCTCTGAATGATACTTCAAACATATAGGATTGGTTTTTCTGGCTTTTGTTTACCACCACCACCACCCCTTTATTATTTATTTACTTATTTATTTAGGCAGGTTCTGGCTATCTGACACCAGCTGGTTCTGTCTCTTTAGTCTCGTATGGCTAAGACTGTGTGCTACCATGTCTAGCTGTGGCACTTCTTTTTGGAATTCTCCACATCCTCTGTCAATGGGCCCTCTGTATGAATGTGTCAAAGTATAAGAGAGCTAGAAGACAGGCATTTGTTCTTCAGCCAGGCATGGAGCATGACCAGTCCCTAAGGATGGAAGAAATTTTCCTTTAAAATAGTTTAAGCATATCAGAATGTCAAAACCAACAGGCAGTCATAAGATGAGGAACTCAGAGGTTCTGACTTCTGCTACCTGGGCCACATCTTCATTAAACTCTATGTCTATCTGAAATAATTAAAATAAATGTATTTCAGTTATCTACTGTTTACATATTCCTGGATAGTTTTTTCCTTCAAATTTTGGTTTCAAATTGATAATATCTATGCAAATCATCTATAGATTTCAATTTTGGGGTCTATTATTCACTGAAGATGGATTCAGAGAACACATTTTTCTTTAATATAATTATACATAGTATGAAAGTGAGAAAGTGTAATTTACAAGCAAGAGCCACTGTTGAGATTAAAGACAATTTTTAAGAGCATCGGCCTTCTGTCAAGGGTTGCTGATGGATGGCAAATACCAAACAAATTTATATTGTAAACATAAGGATTATGGAGTATAGATCCATGCCCTGCCAGCTGTGCCTTTCAGTCTCCTGTACTGGTTTCCTGGTTTCATTCATATATATATATATATATATATATATATATATATATATATATGAATATATAGTCATTCATATATATATTTATATATATATATGACTATATACCTGAATATATGAATATATATTAAGAAACCTTAATAGGGCAGACAGGACCTTGATGCTGAGCTGTTCTGTTTCTCAGTGATGTTTGACTTTCTCCGTAAGGATGGATCATGTCTGCATCACATTGCTCTAAATAAAGAATGCCTCAAGACCCAGAGAGATAGCCCATCTAGCAAGGTGTTTGACACCAACCTTGACACCAACCTGTCCCTCCCCTACACAAACAAACAAATGGATTGATATTATTTACTTGTCATTTTATATATTTCAGATACTCATAATGGGTTATATATTGTAATCTGCTTAATCTTTATACCAATCTTACTGGGATAATAACATTATTTTATCCAATTTTAAGAGAAGAAAAAAAAATATGCCCATTGTCATGAAAGTGCTCAAAACATGAAAATACTACTCCAATTGACCAAAGTAAATTCCTAATTAAATTATAATAATTATAGTAAGGGGTAGAAATTCCAACATCTGTCCTCAAGCCCTATTTGACATACTTGTATCTTGTTTTTAATTATTCTACCATGGTTTCCTTTAAGCATAATCATTACAATGGCATTGTTTTTCAGGAAGAGAAGTTCCAGCTTCAGCAGCTGATTCTGGGTACCCGCTCTCTTTAGCAGCTGGTTAATGAGAACCCACTGTCTTCAGCAGTATTAGCACCAAGATAGAGCCCAAGGATAAAGAGTAGCCTTTGTCCCTGTTCACCTTCCATCACTATGGGGAAAAAGGCATCCCTTCTGGACAGGACTAGAACAGCCTTAATCTTCTGACTCTGGTCCTCAAACTTCTTTACCCCACAAGCTACCACACCTGTTCAGTTAGTTCTCTGTTCAGTTCTCTTAACATCAACAACAGTGGAAGGCTTATCTTTTCCCACTTCCCATTTTTAAATTAAATTAATGGATAGAATTTTCTCCAGGCTCCATTTTCCTTCAACGTTTGGCACCTGTTTCTACATGTCTGGTGACAAGCACTAGCAGATGACAGCATGAATTAACACATCGCATATTAACATTAGCAGAGAAATGGAGACACAGCCGATCCCATGAGCTTGGTAGCTTGAAGTTATTTTTGTGGTGCTGGGTGTTCGCAGTTGTGATTTCACAGTATGGGTATATTTAATTTAAGTAGGCATGCTTTCTCTGTGTAAGAGCCAGCCTAGCCCTTGTGGTGAAATATAATCTATCAACATTCCATGGTGTTCAATGGCATCATCAGCCTCCACTCTCTGCACATTTAAGGATTCCTGGAGTGCATCTCCCTTACTTGGGCCCCACACATTGCCCTCCCTGCCCCCCCACAAGTGTACCAGAGGAATTTTCCTTTAGCAGACTGAGTTCTCAAAAGGCTGGATTGCTTTGTGTCTATGTTTCTCCAGTGGCACCAATGGTTGGGAACCAACCGCCCATTAGGTATTCTGTAAGCTTCTTTGAATTTAAGTGGATCCCAGAGTTTGTCAGTGACCTAGGCTTTAACTTGTCTCTTCTCCTGTCAAAAGCGTCCACAGATGGTGGCTCTTGGCCAAGTTAGAACAGAGTCAACTTGCAAGCTGCTACTTTAAATCTTAACACCAGCAATAAAAAGCTAAAACAAAGACCACCCCCACTTAAAAACTTAGTTTTTAATCCACTGTCCACTAAAGATGTCTTAAATCTAGTCAATGATCTAATGCTTAGTGTTTCTAGCTATAGGTATATTTTCTTGAAGCAAACCAATTAGAGTTAAAATTCCACCAAGACTCAAAAGCAAGATTTTAACCAAAGAATGTTCTTTTCTGTTGAACTTTTGAGTAGAATACTCACTAAAATGAAGTAAAACTACAGGTGGATTTTCAGTATCCCAAATGATAATTTGCAGTGCATCCATCTGTAACCCAAGTCTTTATGTTTGACTCTATCTAGCTGATAGAAGCATGCTGCCCAATCTTTACTCTCAGAGTAAGACATAGTAAACCCTCCACCAAAATATTGTGTCAGTCAAAACATATAGGAGTTATATGACAAAAGTCCTCTGGCTCCTCAGACATTCCGTTTAACTGAGGTTGTATTGCTAACAGAAAACTTAAAGGGCAAACAACAGCACAATTATATTTCTAACAAAAGATCTGCAGGGAAATTCCCTTCAAACAGCAATTTCCCTACTGAATTTCAAATATAATTTTTCTTACATTAGTATGATATTCAAACTGAGTGGAAATCTGTTCAATGAAATACACCCAGCTGGGTTGTTTCTTGTGCCTAAGGATCCTTTTAACTTCTCCAATGATACACTTGCCCCCAAGGAGCAGAACAGATTTTGAAATACTCTACCCCAGTAATGCTTTCTTTCTTTTTGAGAAGGAGTTGAGATATTTCACCTTCTCTTTGCATTTCGTTTGGACAGTACCTCAGTTCAAACAGACTGTCCACAGAATAGTAGGACACAGGAAGGGGAATGTTGTTGGAGCACCTAAGTTTCCTGCCATGACTCCTCAGACTGATATAGCCACACACCATCTGGCTTCAGACCACAGTCAAGAATGACCCTCAAAGTTTGAGCACTACCAGCTTCAGGAGCCACAGATTGTGTTTGTTGGTAAGTAGAGACACTGTTGCTTATCAACTGAGCATCTTTTTTCAAGTGCTAAAAATTCCCGTATGGTGTGAAAAATTCTGCATTGGAAATATCCCCAAAGAGTTTTAAGCAGGAATTCCCAGAGAGCTCAATTATCATCTGTTTAACTGTCCATTGGCACTGGCAAGAAATGACTTCTTGATACTATTCTCCACACACACAACAAATGAAGAGAATTGGCAATCTGGTTGAAGACAGAAGACCCAAGTTCAAAGATTGAAGTAAGAAAGAGCATTTGCTCTCTCTGTGATTTCTGAACTAGCTGAAATTAAAACCATAGCTTGTTAAAACTCCTACGGAGTTTCTGCTTCAGCTGATACAGTCTGGAAGTTGGCATTTTAAGTGTGTGTCTATGTGTGTCTTAGTCACTGTTCTATTGCTATGATACCAAGACCAAAGCAACTATTATAAAAGAAAGCATTTAATTTTCTAATGGGGTTTGTTTTAGAGATTTAACACATTATTATTATGACATAGAACATATGCAGGCAGATATTGGTACTAGAAAAGTAGTTGAGAGCTACGTTTAATCCACAGGCCACAAGGAAGAAAAAGAAGTTGGGCCTGGCATGTGCTTTTGTGATTCCTCCAGTGTCACACTTTCTCCATCAAGGCCACACCTCCTAATCCTTTTAATTCTTTCAAATAGTGCCACTCCATGGTGACTAAGCATTCACATCTATGAGACTATGAGGCCATTCTTACTCAAACCACTACTCTGTGTATGTGTGTGTGTGTGTGTGTGTGTGTGTGTGTGTGTGTGTGTGTTAGTGTGACTTACTATTAAACATATGGCTTTTAAACATGCTAGAGGAGCACTCTACCACTTAGCTACATCCCCAACTGTATTAGTTTCTTTTCTATCTCTATTATGAGGCACTGTGACCAAAGCAATTTACAAAATGAAGTTTATTTGGACTTACAGTTTCAAAGGGTTAGAGTCTATGATGGCAGAGGAAAGATATGAGAACAGCAGCTGGCACAGAAGCTGAGAGTTCACATCTTGATCTTCAAGCAGGAGGCAGAGAACACAACTGGGAATATAGTATGAGTCTTTTGAGAGCACACTTCCTAATGTTTCCTAAACCTTTCTACCAACTGAGGATCAAGCATTAAAACATATAGACCTATGGAGGGCACTCTCATTCCAACCACTGCATCAGCATTAGGAACATAAGCCTTTGAGAGCCACTGATTTAAAAAAAAAATCAGCTGGTATGACATGTAAGGAAGCTAACTTCAATATATCATCCTATACACTCCTGAACTCTGACACAATAATAGAGTGGTTAGTTCTCAGTCTGGGAAAGAGAAGAGAAGAACAATCCCCACCCCTGCCTGTAAGATGGAAAACCCGAGAGCCCTGGAAGAGCTAGGTTGAGTTACATTCCTGGTAGGAACAGTTCTGCCTTGGGGCTCTGGAGTAATGGAAAAAAATCAAGCTGGAAAGTGGAGTGCTGGGAAGTTCTGATGGTTCCCATGGAGAACAAGGCAGGGATTTCTTAACCACAATCAGGGAAACATTGCCCTAAAACTCTATCACTGCACATCCATCATAATCTTACATCTCTAACATTGGTTCTTTAATTCTAACTCCTGGAATAAAGCTGCACTTTAAAATTTGGTGGTTTGTATAAGAATGTCCTCCACCTCCAAGTTCATAAACTCACACACTTGAAGGCTTAGCACCAGGGAACTGTTTGAAAGGAATGGAAGGATTAGGAGGTGTGTTCTGGTTGGAGTAGGTGTGATCCTGTCGGAAGAGGGGTGGCACTGGAGATGGGCTTTGAGGTTTCAAAAGCCCCTGGCAAGCCCAGCCCCCCTCTCTTCCTCTAGGCCTGTAGATTAGGTTGTAGCTCTCAGCTATTTCTCCAGCCCCATATTTGCGTTTGTGGTGCTATTCTCCCTGCCATAATCAAATAGATTAGAGATCTGAAACTGTAAGCAGCCCCCAATTAAATGCTTTCTTTTGTAAGAGTTTCCTAGGGCATGCTGTCTTCGCAGCGACAGGACAGTGACTAAGACAGTCATTTTGTTCATATCTTAAGGCCCTTCAGCTGTAAATAATTTAGGAGACAATATATTTATTGGTGGAAGGGAAAACATCTAGTTATAAAATGGCATTTGTTTAGTAATTCTAACCTCCAAAATAATATTTACCAGAGAGTCCTTTTGAATAGTTGAAGAAGATATTGTCAATTCCAAAACTATTGTGCATGTAGTATATGGTCTACAGATGTGTGCTATTGTACCTGTAAGCCTGTGTGACATCAAATACTTGTTCAATATTCCCCAGGTCAAAGTCCCTTGTGACCACCCATCATTTATAAAGCCAAGACTATGCACATGAATTCTTCCACACTTCAATATTCCTGGGTTAATACAAAGTTCTCCCTATTGATTTTCTTTGAGGGGCCAGCAGTTGAGTGATACAGGATCTCATTAACTCATGATCCTCCTGCCATAGAATCCAAAATGCTGGGATTATAGGCATGTGCCACCAAACCAAGTAAAGGTACTGTGTGTGTGTGTGCGTGTGTGTGTGTGTGTGTGTGTGTGAATATATATATATATATATATATATATGTGTGTGTTTTTAGATATATGTATATATATATATATATATATATATATATATATATATATATATATATATATATATATGGTATATTTATATGTGTGTGAGTATGTATAGATATATGTATGTAACATAAACATATCATTTTAACCATAAAATATAGCAGCTGGCCTTTGAGTCCCCACTCTTCTGCTACTGCCTCCTAAGTACTGGTACTACAGGTAAGTACAGCCATCCCCAGACTTAAGGCAACTCTATTCCATCATGTCAATAACTGTCCTGCTCAAAAGCCTACAGTGATCACTCACTGCCCACAGGGCTCAGGCCAAAGAACGCTATTCTTCTGCCTGACTCAGTCACTTACTCAATTACTCCCTCAACTATCATGTAACCACAGCACAGCAGCTACACCTAAGCCACTCACTCATTAGACAATTCTCTTTTTGTGTTTGGAGGAGTAAGAGACTCCAGGTGGAGCAGCATCTATGACCTACTAGGTCTTAGCAAATGTTCTTCTCAAAATTATTTGAAAGAAGATAATTCATATATCCACCTAGAGTAAGAAAAGTCAAGTTGCCTGGTTCTTCATGATGCCATGGAGAGCTTGCTTCAGCTTGCAACAAACTTCTCAACCCCAAAGAGAACTAAGTCCCCCCAATGGAAAGATTTCTCTAGAAATTGCATCATTTTACACACACACACACACACACACACACACACACACACAGCACTAAGCACTTTTCCTTTCTCACAAATGTTCATATCTACACACCTACAGTTACATTTAACATCAAGCAAGACTCAGACAAATATATGCATCCTTTCTGTTGGCTTCTAGGAATTTAGGGTTTAAGCATCCATGCTTGGCTTCCTCTGTTTCTCATTTGCCTTTTAATCTAGAGGGTGATTGCTCAGATCTAATTCCTAGCAATAGTGTAAAAAGTCTAAACCCAGCCTTGAGTCTCATCACAAACTCATCTCATCTTATACCCAAAAACATCACCACCAAATAATGCTCAAGTTCTCAGAGCTAAGGAATCTCTCATTTGGTACAGTCCTTTCAGACGGGCTCTGCAAACTCCACCCTGTTTTTATCTAGGACCTGTTAAAGGCTCACTGTAGGCCTGGAGGCCACAGAATTAGCAGAGATCAAGTGACTTGCAAGAGCAGAGACTTAGGAGCCAGACAGCACTTTGGTGAGGATTAAATAATATAATGTGTTAAGTGTCAAGGACCAAGGGACCAGACAGTGAAACTGTGCTAAGCCAGTGTTGGTTACCCTGTGCTTCCTCCATCCAGAGACAGCTTCTCCACCCCTCCTTGCCTCTTCCTGAATTTCCTCCTCCACTTCCATCTCTTTATTCAGCTTTTTTTTTTTTTTTTTTTGCTTTACATTTTGTAATCTTAAAAAATCTGCTGTTATGTCCTTTAACCAAAGTCAAATGACTAATTGATGACTTAAGATATGCTTCCCTTCAAGACTGGCATTAATCAGACTCCTTGCAGAGACACTGAAAGCTGTTTATCTGTGATGTGTGGTTTCTGACCCCAGAATCAGGCCATTTCTACCCAGATTTTGCATTCTCCATTCAACTGCTGTGTAATTGAGGCACAGGCACTTCTGCATTTACCATTCATCTAGAGAAATAAAAGCACTCTCTTGGAGCTGAGTATTTGCATAAGCAAGTCCTTAGGTTCAACCCTGAAACCTCAAAACCAAATCAAATGCAAAAAAAGAGAAAAGAAAAAAATTATCCCAGCATTGTGGTAAACACTAAAAGCCCAAGCAAATAAAACAAACAGACAAACAAACAAACACAAAATCCACAGAAGATGTTTGTAGAAGACACTGCATACTGGAATTCAAGCTTCCCGAAGCTACAGGCTGTTTGCCACGTTCATGGCTGTTCTTTGAAACTTTGACCAGAGCCCACTGCAAAGTGGGAGCTCTAATGCTTGTTGTATGTAAGCATATAAAATATGTGAAAATATTAAGACGCTTATTAATCTTTCATATAAAGATGTACAAATAAAGAAAATATTCTCCAAACACTATACCAAACCAAAGAGAATACCAAAGTATAAAAATTATATATAACAATGAGGAAGATTTATCCCTGGAATGAAAAGATGGTGCTACACAGAAACCAAAAAATGTGGTACAACACATTTATAGAACAAAGGAGAAGAAAATGATTACATCTACAGACAGTATATCATATATCAGCCTTAAAATATAAGGCTATCCGGTTATTTGTCACAATATGTACAAACTTAAAAGATATTTTGATAGGTAGGTACCCTGGTTAGTTTACTGCCAACTTGACACAAGCTAATATCATCTAGAAGAGGGACTCTCATTGCTAAAAATGTTTCAAACAAATTCCTAGAGGCAAGTCTATAGTCTGTAGGATATTTTCTTGATTAATGATTTATGTGAAAGGGGCCATCCCACTGCAGGCATTTCTCTCAGGAGCTACTGGGTAGTAGAAGAAAACAATCTGAGCAAGACTTGGGGAGCAAGCCAGTAAGCAGCCCTCCAATATAGCCTCTGTGTCAGTTCCTGCCTTGAGGTTCCTGCCTTGAGGTTCCTGCCTTGAGGTTCCTGCCTTGAGTTCTTGCACAGTCTTCCTTTAATGAAGGATTTTGACCTGTCAGATGACAAAATGAAGGGTAAGTCTTTCTATTTTTTGATAGACGTTTTCTATAAAGAAAAAAAAATGCTACATTTCTTGTCGAAGAAATAAAATTATATGTTTATATACCATAGTCTGAGGTCATGTTAGTTGAGTACAAGGAGACCAGAAAGCAAGAGCAAGTGTCAAAGCAAAGTAAAGGAGGAATCGGGGGAGGCAAACACTAGAGCTAAGATAATACCCTTTTATACGCTGCTTCAGCTTCTTCAAGCACAATAATAAAGTTCCACATAGGGTTCAGAACACAAGGTGGTAATTGATTAGTAATGTCTTTTATGGGTACAATCACATGACATTGCTGGTACTAGACCAGAGTCTGCTTTTTAAAATGAATCAGAAAATAGTTATGACTACTGATTCATTTCAAGATCTTCACAATATATCTAGATTGTATTTATGATCATGGCCTGGCATTAGGCTCGGTTCATTGGAGGAACAGGAACAGAATTGATAAGATATAAATATATATTATAAAAAGGAACCTATTGAAGTAACATAGACCATAAAGGAGGAGTCCAATAACTTCCATTTGCATACTGGAGAAGCCGAGAATCTCATAGCTTCCTTAGTCCATGAAGTTGAGAGCCTAGAAGATTTCTGGTGAGTTGCTGGTCTTCAATAAACACTGGAAGACTGAAGAAGCTGGAGTCTGATGTTAACAAAGGGTGCAGGCTACACCAACAGCAGAGACAGATACACATACCTGCAAGAAGACAAATAATACTACCTATTTCTTTGGCTCTCTTTATATCTCTGCCAGCCAGTGACTGGTGTGGCTCACTTGGGAGTGTGTCCCTTCAGCTAATCCTCTCCAGAGATCCCAGACTGTATCGAGTTCACAATCAAGATTAACCACCACTGTCATGAAACAGTATCAGTTGAGGGAAATGCAGCTCAAAGAGACCCAAGGAAGGAGAGACTGATTTTGGTCATATAACTCAGGAAAGTGCATCTATTCTCGGCTATGACAAACCAACAGCTCTCTCAACAGTTTTAAGCCTTGTTGTACTGTCTTGGTGTCTTTCTTTGTGCCAGCAAATAGCCATTAGTCAACATGCTGGATACCTGGGATCACATGATCACGAGTCATTTCTGACCAGAATAGTCTCTGTAGACCACACAGACCACCATATTTGAGACACCAGACAGAGAAGACTATCTGAACAACTGGGCCAGAATGAGGAAGATTCCCCAAAGAGTAGTGAGCATATGACATACAGAAGAAAGGACAATGTATAGGCAGCACAAACAACAGGCATACACCCCAGGGCCCCTTTGACTTAGAAGGGGAAGGAAACAGTGGAGGGCATGCACTGGTCAGCCCTGGGCCGCACACTTCATTAGATTGTCTCACCCAAACTTTCGAGCAGAATGCAGACAATGGGAGGGCAGAAGCACTGCACCACGAAGTGTTTTGGAAAAAAATAAAAGCCAACTCTTCTTTGTTTGAAAAGAGGAAGTTGCTGTCATTCAAGTGCCCAGAAATAGAGTATATTTATCTCTGAGTAGCCAGTGCTCTGTATATATTAAAGATTATTATATATTGAAAGGCAGCAGAGACAGATAGACATCAATCTTGTATAGAAAGGAAGATATGTAATTTAATTTTAAATTATGTAATAAATTCTTATTTTCAAATTCACATGTATACTGACAGTAGCTCTTTAGCCAATGTAAATAAATGAATTCATGTTATCTGGGAGTAAGGAATAATGTGGACCAGATACAAATTTTATTGCTATGTTGTTTTATTTTCTTAGCATCTGCTGTGAACATGTTTAATTCCAAATGACTCAAGACCAAAAAGATGTGTATATGGTGCTTGTCTGTAGTCTTAGACCTTGGGAGGTAGAAGCAGGATTAGGAGTTAGAACTCAACCTCTGCTGTACAGTAACTTCAAAGCCAACCAGGGATACTGTGAGACCCAGTCTCACACAACAACAAAAGACTCCCTCTCTCAGTTTACCCTCAGTTCTACACTTCTGCAGAGTTTTCAGAAGATGATAAAACCAGGATGAGTTAATCTGCTGTTAAACCTGTTTAACCTCACAATTCTTGTGTCTGAACTATTAATTGGAAACATGAGAACCCTATATGGTAAGCTTTTATGATTAATCATTGTCAGAGAAATAATTGGTGTATGTTGTTTTGAGTCCTGTCTCTGAAAACCAGGCTGGCTTTACATTTGTAGTTATCCTCCAGCCTCAGCTTTTCAAGGGTTAGTATTAGAATAAAGATACCTAGTGAGAAATAATTTCTTAAATAAGATTATAGACTTCTAAAATGGGTTTTACCGCATGGGAAAGTTGTACATACCAACAATACTAGCACTCTTGAGGCTAAAATGGGCTGATCATGTATTTAAGACCTGCTTGAACTACGTATTGAGTTTCAGGCCAACCTGGCAGTGTATCAAGGCCCCGGGTTTGCAGCTTCATGCTGATGGAAGGATACTTTCAGTGAAAGAGGCTGATTTCTCAGTCCTCAATGTCAGAGATAAGGAAATTGGTACTACTACACATAGTCGTGGGGAAATTCCACAATAAACCCTAGAGTAATCAACTAGGCCATTCTCTCAACTCAAAATGTTCTTTAATGGCTATTGATGGATAAAGAACAGGCTCTGTCTTACAGGTTCTCCAGAAATTCAAGGTCTGTCTGGACTACAGAATGAAGTCAAGGCTACTCTGGGCAATTTGGTGAGATACCCTCAAAATAAAATGTCTAAAAAATAAAAAGAGGGCATAGCTCCAGGATAGAGTGTTTGCCTAACATGTGCAATAAGGGCCTAGGTTCAATCTTCAGTATACCGCATGCATGCAAATTAAGTCAAAGGCTTCTGCGGGCTGGCGACTCAGTAATAGAGTTTTTCCTTGCCATATGCAAGGACCTGGGCTGATTCCCAATACTACAAAGAATAAGATAAACAATTTGCTAGATCATCCATAGCTGCCTTAGGCATTTCATTCCAGTCTTTAACAAACTTTTTTCCTTAGACATGAAAAGGTGATCTGCAGTTGCATGCGTGTAATCCCTACTACTCAGGACACTGAAGCAAGAAGATTGAAACTTCAAAGCCAGCCTGGCTACAGGGTCAGTGTGAGATGAGTTGGACAACTTAGTGGGACTCTGTCTGAAAATAAAGAGTGGTACCTGCCTCACATCTATGAAGTGTTGGGTCGATGTCTAATTGCTAGGAAAGGAGAAGAAGGAAAGTGAGTGACAGGTAGAGAGGGGTTGAGTGAGGGAAGACAGGGACACAAGGGACAGAAGGGTTGAAAGGAAGGGAAGAAAGAGATTTTCTTTCTATTTATCCATCAATATTTTACCTAAAAGCTTTTCATTCAACAGTCATAAAAAATTTTTCAGAAATTTTTTTTCAGTGGAAATAAAGAGACTTAATTCTGTAAGTATGTATGCAGATCAAGATGTATAGTACTATAATAATAATTTCAACCATCCAATAATTCTATTTAAAGTTTATTTTAGTCGAGATATGTTTTGTGCTATGGTCAGAGGAAGTCTTTGGGGGGGTTAGTTCCTTCCATTACCCATGTTTTGAATCTCAATTTTGCTTATTTAAGAAATTATCGGGCTGGAGAGATAACTCAGTAGTTAAGAGCACTGACTGCTCTCCAAAGGTCCTGAGTTCAAATCCCAGCAACCACATGGTGGCTCATAAGCATCTGGAATGAGATCCGATGCCCTCTTCTGAGGTGTCTGAAGACAGCTGCAGTGTACATATAATAAATAATAAATAAATATTAAACAAAAAGAAAAAGAAAAAAGAAAGAAAGGAAGGAAAAGAAAGCTATTATCTTGCAGATGAACTCTGTACTCTAGGCTAGCTGGTTCTTGGCCAAGACTGTGTCATAGGAATTTTTGCCATAGGAGTTCTGGAATTATGGATGTTCACCACTGTATCCAACTTTTCACATGGATCCTGGGATCAGAGCAACAGGTCCTATATTCATTGAGGCATTACTCCAGCTGCTTAATAATCCTTTTTATCCCCTACTTTGCTGCTGTTTTCCAGTTTAGATTTTAACTATTCCCATCCAATTTCTCAAAATGTCCCCACTGCAGAAATGTTCCCAGGTATGCCCTCCCACCTCTAGATGACTGCTTTGGTGGCAATGGAAGTAACTTCCTGGCAGGCTTTCCCTAGGGTCCTTTGTTCAGTCACTATTTATAAATCACCTTCTTTGTTTTTCCTCTGCAAATAGAACAACAGAGAGACAGTGACATGGTGAGGGTGCTGAGATGGTGTGCGGGTATGAAACAGCATCCTAAGATGAACCGGAAACTGTAAACTTATTTACTAAGTTCACACTACAGTAGGATGGTATATGCCTTCTTGTAACTTTGGAAGCAAAGCCTTTGGATTATCATCAATTACCACATGGGTGACACAGCACTGCTTACATTTTTCTATTTTCATTTTTGCCTTCTCAGTGGAGCATAACAGATATTCATATAGATAATGGGAAATTTTCCTGCTATCATTCATGCCTTGGCTTCTCTTGAGTCTATACACTCTGCTAATTATTAGCAAAGATAAATTAATAGGGTCTCCAAAGAAAAGTCAATGAAGTACATTTGTTTCAATTGAAGTTGGTTCAATTCATTGACCTGTTGAAAGAAATTTTAATTCTCTCATTTTTGGCTAAATTCTTTGTGTATGGGGGGTGAGAGAGAGGGGGGGGAGGGAGGGAGAGAGGAAG